>NC_134273.1:90793769-90908769 GCF_031893055.1 Leptodactylus fuscus | reverse complement strand
CTCCTCCCCTCATACTATATATATACAGCTCTCTGACAGACTCCTCCCCTCACACTATATATATATACAGCTCTCTGACAGACTCCTCCCCTCATACTATATATATACAGCTCTCTGACAGACTCCTCCCCTCACACTATATATATATACAGCTCTCTGACAGACTCCTCCCCTCACACTATATATACACAGCTCTCTGACAGACTCCTCCCCTCATACTATATATATACACAGCTCTCTGACAGACTCCTCCCCTCATACTATATATATATATACACAGCTCTCTGACAGACTCCTCCCCTCATACTATATATATACACAGCTCTCTGACAGACTCCTCCCCTCACACTATATATATATATATATACAGCTCTCTGACAGACTCCTCCCCTCATACTATATATATACACAGCTCTCTGACAGACTCCTCCCCTCATACTATATATACACAGCTCTCTGACAGACTCCTCCCCTCATACTATATATACACAGCTCTCTGACAGACTTCTCCCCTCATACTATATATACACAGCTGTCTGACAGACTCCTCCCCTCACACTATATATATACAGCTCTCTGACAGACTCCTCCCCTCATACTATATACACAGCTCTCTGACAGACTCCTCCCCTTATACTATATATACACAGCTCTCTGACAGACTCCTCCCCTCATACTATATATACACAGCTCTCTGACAGACTCCTCCCCTCATACTATATATACACAGCTCTCTGACAGACTCCTGCCCTCATACTATATATACACAGCTGTCTGACAGACTCCTCCCCTCACACTATATATATACACAGCTCTCTGACAGACTCCTCCCCTCATACTATATATACACAGCTCTCTGACAGACTCCTCCCCTCATACTATATATATATATACAGCTCTCTGACAGACTCCTCCCCTCATATTATATATACACAGCTCTCTGACAGACTCCTCCCCTCATACTATATATATATACAGCTCTCTGACAGACTCCTCCCCTCATACTATATATACAGCTGACAGACTCCTCCCCTCACACTATATATACACAGCTCTCTGACAGACTCCTCCCCTCATACTATATATATATATACAGCTCTCTGACAGACTCCTCCCCTCATATTATATATACACAGCTCTCTGACAGACTCCTCCCCTCATACTATATATATATACAGCTCTCTGACAGACTCCTCCCCTCATACTATATATACACAGCTCTCTGACAGACTCCTCCCCTCATACTATATATACACAGCTGTCTGACAGACTCCTCCCCTCATACTATATATATACACAGCTCTCTGACAGACTCCTCCCCTCATACTATATATACACAGCTCTCTGACAGACTCCTCCCCTCATACTATATATACACAGCTCTCTGACAGACTCCTCCCCTCATACTATATATACACAGCTGTCTGACAGACTCCTCCCCTCACACTATATATATACAGCTCTCTGACAGACTCCTCCCCTCATACTATATACACAGCTCTCTGACAGACTCCTCCCCTTATACTATATATACACAGCTCTCTGACAGACTCCTCCCCTCATACTATATATACACAGCTCTCTGACAGACTCCTCCCCTCATACTATATATACACAGCTCTCTGACAGACTCCTGCCCTCATACTATATATACACAGCTGTCTGACAGACTCCTCCCCTCACACTATATATATACACAGCTCTCTGACAGACTCCTCCCCTCATACTATATATACACAGCTCTCTGACAGACTCCTCCCCTCATACTATATATATATATACAGCTCTCTGACAGACTCCTCCCCTCATATTATATATACACAGCTCTCTGACAGACTCCTCCCCTCATATTATATATATATACAGCTCTCTGACAGACTCCTCCCCTCATACTATATATACAGCTGACAGACTCCTCCCCTCACACTATATATACACAGCTCTCTGACAGACTCCTCCCCTCATACTATATATATATATACAGCTCTCTGACAGACTCCTCCCCTCATATTATATATACACAGCTCTCTGACAGACTCCTCCCCTCATACTATATATATATACAGCTCTCTGACAGACTCCTCCCCTCATACTATATATACACAGCTCTCTGACAGACTCCTCCCCTCATACTATATATACACAGCTCTCTGACAGACTCCTCCCCTCATACTATATATACACAGCTGTCTGACAGACTCCTCCCCTCATACTATATATATATACAGCTCTCTGACAGACTCCTCCCCTCATACTATATATACACAGCTCTCTGACAGACTCCTCCCCTCATACTATATACACAGCTCTCTGACAGACTCCTCCCCTCACACTATATATACACAGCTCTCTGACAGACTCCTCCCCTCATACTATATATATATACACAGCTCTCTGACAGACTCCTCCCCTCACACTATATATACAGCTCTCTGACAGACTCCTCCCCTCATACTATATATACAGCTCTCTGACAGACTCCTCCCCTCACACTATATATACAGCTGTCTGACAGACTCCTCCCCTCATACTATATATATATACAGCTCTCTGACAGACTCCTCCCCTCATACTATATATACACAGCTCTCTGACAGACTCCTCCCCTCATACTATATACACAGCTCTCTGACAGACTCCTCCCCTCACACTATATATACACAGCTCTCTGACAGACTCCTCCCCTCATACTATATATATATACACAGCTCTCTGACAGACTCCTCCCCTCACACTATATATACAGCTCTCTGACAGACTCCTCCCCTCATACTATATATACAGCTCTCTGACAGACTCCTCCCCTCACACTATATATACAGCTGTCTGACAGACTCCTCCCCTCACACTATATATACAGCTCTCTGACAGACTCCTCCCCTCACACTATATATACACAGCTCTCTGACAGACTCCTCCCCTCACACTATATATACAGCTGTCTGACAGACTCCTCCCCTCACACTATATATACAGATATCTTACAGCTCTGTCTCCTCCCGTTTCCCGCCTCTTCTCTGTGACGTGCTCTCCGTTCCCGCGCTCTTGTTGCTAGGAGACGCTCAGTGCTGTCGCGTTGCATCCTGGTTAATGTATTTCCTTCTCTTTAAGATAAACTACATTTCCCGGCATGCTGAGAGCCCGGCCCGGCGCGTCACTCCTGACACTCGCAGGTGCAGCTGGGAGTTGTGGTTCTTTCCGTGGCCTTAATGGCTGTAGGAGGCGGCCACAATACTACACGTCCCAGCAGTCTGTGCGGCCGCCGAGTCCCGGTCTAGCGAGGAACACGCTAACAGCTGCTGAGAGCCATGCCACGGGCCCGGAGGAGCGCGGGGGGCCCCAAGAGGGGGACTGCGGGCCGGGGTAAGAGGGCAGAGGCTGTGTGACCTGCACCTGTAGCATGTGCTATAAGTCCTTCCCTGACCTTATATACCGGGGAGTGTGGGGGCCCCACTGACCTTATATACTGCACACTGTGGGGGCCCCACTGACCTTATATACCGCACACACTGACCTTATATACCGGGGAGTGTGGGGGCCCCACTGACCTTATATACTGCACACTGTGGGGGCCCCACTGACCTTATATACCGCACACACTGACCTTATATACCGGGGAGTGTGGGGGCCCCACTGACCTTATATACCGCACACTGTGGGGGCCCCACTGACCTTATATACCGCACACACTGACCTTATATACCGCACACTCTGACAGACTCCTCCCCTCATACTATATATATATACAGCTCTCTGACAGACTCCTCCCCTCATACTATATATACAGCTGACAGACTCCTCCCCTCACACTATATATACACAGCTCTCTGACAGACTCCTCCCCTCATACTATATATATATACAGCTCTCTGACAGACTCCTCCCCTCATATTATATATACACAGCTCTCTGACAGACTCCTCCCCTCATACTATATATATATACAGCTCTCTGACAGACTCCTCCCCTCATACTATATATACACAGCTCTCTGACAGACTCCTCCCCTCATACTATATATACACAGCTGTCTGACAGACTCCTCCCCTCATACTATATATATACACAGCTCTCTGACAGACTCCTCCCCTCATACTATATATACACAGCTCTCTGACAGACTCCTCCCCTCATACTATATATACACAGCTCTCTGACAGACTCCTCCCCTCATACTATATATACACAGCTGTCTGACAGACTCCTCCCCTCACACTATATATATACAGCTCTCTGACAGACTCCTCCCCTCATACTATATACACAGCTCTCTGACAGACTCCTCCCCTTATACTATATATACACAGCTCTCTGACAGACTCCTCCCCTCATACTATATATACACAGCTCTCTGACAGACTCCTCCCCTCATACTATATATACACAGCTCTCTGACAGACTCCTGCCCTCATACTATATATACACAGCTGTCTGACAGACTCCTCCCCTCACACTATATATATACACAGCTCTCTGACAGACTCCTCCCCTCATACTATATATACACAGCTCTCTGACAGACTCCTCCCCTCATACTATATATATATATACAGCTCTCTGACAGACTCCTCCCCTCATATTATATATACACAGCTCTCTGACAGACTCCTCCCCTCATATTATATATATATACAGCTCTCTGACAGACTCCTCCCCTCATACTATATATACAGCTGACAGACTCCTCCCCTCACACTATATATACACAGCTCTCTGACAGACTCCTCCCCTCATACTATATATATATATACAGCTCTCTGACAGACTCCTCCCCTCATATTATATATACACAGCTCTCTGACAGACTCCTCCCCTCATACTATATATATATACAGCTCTCTGACAGACTCCTCCCCTCATACTATATATACACAGCTCTCTGACAGACTCCTCCCCTCATACTATATATACACAGCTCTCTGACAGACTCCTCCCCTCATACTATATATACACAGCTGTCTGACAGACTCCTCCCCTCATACTATATATATATATACAGCTCTCTGACAGACTCCTCCCCTCATACTATATATACACAGCTCTCTGACAGACTCCTCCCCTCATACTATATACACAGCTCTCTGACAGACTCCTCCCCTCACACTATATATACACAGCTCTCTGACAGACTCCTCCCCTCATACTATATATATATACACAGCTCTCTGACAGACTCCTCCCCTCACACTATATATACAGCTCTCTGACAGACTCCTCCCCTCATACTATATATACAGCTCTCTGACAGACTCCTCCCCTCACACTATATATACAGCTGTCTGACAGACTCCTCCCCTCATACTATATATATATACAGCTCTCTGACAGACTCCTCCCCTCATACTATATATACACAGCTCTCTGACAGACTCCTCCCCTCATACTATATACACAGCTCTCTGACAGACTCCTCCCCTCACACTATATATACACAGCTCTCTGACAGACTCCTCCCCTCATACTATATATATATACACAGCTCTCTGACAGACTCCTCCCCTCACACTATATATACAGCTCTCTGACAGACTCCTCCCCTCATACTATATATACAGCTCTCTGACAGACTCCTCCCCTCACACTATATATACAGCTGTCTGACAGACTCCTCCCCTCACACTATATATACAGCTCTCTGACAGACTCCTCCCCTCACACTATATATACACAGCTCTCTGACAGACTCCTCCCCTCACACTATATATACAGCTGTCTGACAGACTCCTCCCCTCACACTATATATACAGATATCTTACAGCTCTGTCTCCTCCCGTTTCCCGCCTCTTCTCTGTGACGTGCTCTCCGTTCCCGCGCTCTTGTTGCTAGGAGACGCTCAGTGCTGTCGCGTTGCATCCTGGTTAATGTATTTCCTTCTCTTTAAGATAAACTACATTTCCCGGCATGCTGAGAGCCCGGCCCGGCGCGTCACTCCTGACACTCGCAGGTGCAGCTGGGAGTTGTGGTTCTTTCCGTGGCCTTAATGGCTGTAGGAGGCGGCCACAATACTACACGTCCCAGCAGTCTGTGCGGCCGCCGAGTCCCGGTCTAGCGAGGAACACGCTAACAGCTGCTGAGAGCCATGCCACGGGCCCGGAGGAGCGCGGGGGGCCCCAAGAGGGGGACTGCGGGCCGGGGTAAGAGGGCAGAGGCTGTGTGACCTGCACCTGTAGCATGTGCTATAAGTCCTTCCCTGACCTTATATACCGGGGAGTGTGGGGGCCCCACTGACCTTATATACTGCACACTGTGGGGGCCCCACTGACCTTATATACCGCACACACTGACCTTATATACCGGGGAGTGTGGGGGCCCCACTGACCTTATATACTGCACACTGTGGGGGCCCCACTGACCTTATATACCGCACACACTGACCTTATATACCGGGGAGTGTGGGGGCCCCACTGACCTTATATACCGCACACTGTGGGGGCCCCACTGACCTTATATACCGCACACACTGACCTTATATACCGGGGAGTGTGGGGGCCCCACTGACCTTATATACCGCACACTGTGGGGGCCCCACTGACCTTATATACCGCACACTGTGGGGGCCCCACTGACCTTATATACTGCACACTGTGGGGGCCCCGCTGACCTTATATACTGCACACTGTGGGGGCCCCACTGACCTTATATACTGCACACTGTGGGGGCCCCGCTGACCTTATATACCGGGGAGTGTGGGGGCCCCACTGACCTTATATACCGCACACTGTGGGGGCCCCGCTGACCTTATATACCGCACACTGTGGGGGCCCCGCTGACCTTATATACCGCACACTGTGGGGGCCCCGCTGACCTTATATACCGCACACTGTGGGGGCCCCGCTGACCTTATATACTGCACACTGTGGGGGCCCCGCTGACCTTATATACTACACACTGTGGGGGCCCCACTGACCTTATATACTACACACTGTGGGGGCCCCACTGACCTTATATACTGCACACTGTGGGGGCCCCACTGACCTTATATACTACACACTGACCTTATATACCGGGGAGTGTGGGGGCCCTGCTTACCTTATATACCGGGGAGTGTGGGGGCCCTGCTGACCTTATATACCGCACACTGTGGGGGCCCCGCTGACCCTATATACCGCACACTGTGGGGGCCCCGCTGACCTTATATACCGCACACACTGACCTTATATACCGCACACTGTGGGGGCCCCACTGACCTTATGTACCGCACACACTGACCTTATATACCGCGGAGTGTGGGGGCCCTGCTGACCTTATATACCGCACACACTGACCTTATATACCGGGGAGTGTGGGGGCCCCGCTGACCTTATATACCGGGGAGTGTTGGGGCCCTGCTGACCTTATATACCGGGGAGTGTTGGGGCCCCGCTGACCTTATATACCGCACACTGTGGGGGCCCCACTGACCTTATATACCGGGGAGTGTTGGGGCCCTGCTGACCTTATATACCGTACACTGTGGGGGCCCTGCTGACCTTATATACCGCGGAGTGTGGGGGCCCCGCTGACCTTATATACCGCGGAGTGTGGGGGCCCTGCTGACCTTATATACCGCGGAGTGTGGGGGCCCTGCTGACCTTATATACCGCACACACTGACCTTATATACCGGGGAGTGTTGGGGCCCTGCTGACCTTATATACCGCGGAGTGTGGGGGCCCTGCTGACCTTATATACCGCACACACTGACCTTATATACCGGGGAGTGTTGGGGCCCTGCTGACCTTATATACCGTACACTGTGGGGGCCCTGCTGACCTTATATACCGCACACACTGACCTTATATACCGGGGAGTGTTGGGGCCCTGCTGACCTTATATACCGTACACTGTGGGGGCCCCGATGACCTTACAGACAGGGGTTATATGACTATTCTGACAAGTTAGCCCCAGGCGATTGTGTTACTGACCCTATAGACTGGAGGGGGGGGGGGGATCTAGTAACCTATAGACCTTATGTTTGCTCTACACACCTGTACCCGGGATAATTCTCCATGTTTGGTTAGGTTTGGTATGGGGGGGGGAGTAATGCTGTATGCCCTTTGACCTCCTGTGTTTGTCCCATCCCCCACCTTCAGCCTCTCTCCGACAGGAGCTGCTGCAGCTGAAAGTCTCCGATAAACTGAACCAGATAAAAGGTACTTCATGTGCCACCGCCACCCCCCTGCATGAGACTTCCCCCCGCCATAGTGCCACCGCCACCCCCCTGCATGAGACTTCCCCCCGCCATAGTGCCACCGCCACCCCCCTGCATGAGACCGCCCCCCGCCATAGTGCCACCGCCACCCCCCTGCATGAGACTTCCCCCCGCCATAGTGCCACCGCCACCCCCCTGCATGAGACTGCCCTGTCATAGTGCCACCGCCACCCCACTGCATGAGAATGCCCCGTCATAGTGCCACCGCCAACCCCCTGCATGAGACCGCCCCCCCGCCATAGTGCCACCGCCACCCCCTGCATGAGACCGCCCCCCGCCATAGTGCCACCGCCACCCCCCTGCATGAGACTGCCCTGTCATAGTGCCACCGCCACCCCCCTGCATGAGACTTCCCCCCGCCATAGTGCCACCGCCACCCCCCTGCATGAGACCGCCCCCCGCCACAGTGCCACCGCCACCCCCCTGCATGAGACTTCCCCCCGCCATAGTGCCACCGCCACCCCACTGCATGAGACCGCCCCCCGCCATAGTGCCACCGCCACCCCACTGCATGAGACTGCCCTGTCATAGTGCCACCGCCACCCCCCTGCATGAGACCGCCCCGTCATAGTGCCACCGCCACCCCCCTGCATGAGACTGCCCTGTCATAGTGCCACCGCCACCCCCCTGCATGAGACTGCCCCCCGCCATAGTGCCACCCCACTGCATGAGAATGCCCCGTCATAGTGCCACCGCCACCCCCCTGCATGAGACTGCCCCGTCATAGTGCCACCGCCACCCCCCTGCATGAGACTGCCCTGTCATAGTGCCACCGCCACCCCCCTGCATGAGACTGCCCCCCGCCATAGTGCCACCGCCACCCCACTGCATGAGAATGCCCCGTCATAGTGCCACCGCCACCCCCCTGCATGAGACTGCCCTGTCATAGTGCCACCGCCACCCCCTGCATGAGACTTCCCCCCGCCATAGTGCCACCGCCACCCCCCTGCATGAGACTTCCCCCCGCCATAGTGCCACTGCCACCCCACTGCATGAGACTGCCCCCCGTCATAGTGCCACCGCCACCCCCCTGCATGAGACCGCCCCGTCATAGTGCCACCGCCACCCCCCTGCATGAGACTGCCCTGTCATAGTGCCACCGCCATTCCCCTGCATGAGACTGCCCTGTCATAGTGCCACCGCCATTCCCCTGCATGAGACTGCCCTGTCATAGTGCCACCGCCACCCCCCTGCATGAGACTGCCCTGTCATAGTGCCACCGCCATTCCCCTGCATGAGACTGCCCTGTCATAGTGCCACCGCCATTCCCCTGCATGAGACTGCCCTGTCATAGTGCCACCGCCATTCCCCTGCATGAGACTGCCCCCCGCCATAGTGCCACCGCCACCCCACTGCATGAGAATGCCCCGTCATAGTGCCACCGCCACCCCCCTGCATGAGACTGCCCTGTCATAGTGCCACCGCCACCCCACTGCATGAGAATGCCCCGTCATAGTGCCACCGCCACCCCCCTGCATGAAAATGCCCCGTCATAGTGCCACCGCCACCCCACTGCATGAGACCGCCCCCCGCCATAGTGCCACCGCCACCTCCCTGCATGAGACTGCCCTGTCATAGTGCCACCGCCACCCCACTGCATGAGAATGCCCCGTCATAGTGCCACCGCCACCCCCCTGCATGAAAATGCCCCGTCATAGTGCCACCGCCACCCCACTGCATGAGACCGCCCCCCGCCATAGTGCCACCGCCACCCCCCTGCATGAGACTGCCCCGTCATAGTGCCACCGCCACCCCCCTGCATGAGACTTCCCCCCGCCATAGTGCCACCGCCACCCCCCTGCATGAGACTTCCCCCCGCCATAGTGCCACCGCCACCCCACTGCATGAGACTGCCCCCCGTCATTGTGCCACCGCCACCCCCCTGCATGAGACCGCCCCGTCATAGTGCCACCGCCACCCCCCTGCATGAGACCGCCCCGTCATAGTGCCACCGCCACCCCCCCTGCATGAGACTGCCCTGTCATAGTGCCACCGCCACCCCACTGCATGAGACTGCCCTGTCATAGTGCCACCGCCATTCCCCTGCATGAGACTGCCCTGTCATAGTGCCACCGCCATTCCCCTGCATGAGACTGCCCTGTCATAGTGCCACCGCCATTCCCCTGCATGAGACTGCCCTGTCATAGTGCCACCGCCACCCCACTGCATGAGACTGCCCTGTCATAGTGCCACCGCCACCCCCCTGCATGAGACTGCCCTGTCATAGTGCCACCGCCATTCCCCTGCATGAGACTGCCCTGTCATAGTGCCACCGCCATTCCCCTGCATGAGACTGCCCTGTCATAGTGCCACCGCCATTCCCCTGCATGAGACCGCCCCCCGCCATAGTGCCACCGCCACCCCACTGCATGAGAATGCCCCGTCATAGTGCCACCGCCACCCCCCTGCATGAGACTGCCCTGTCATAGTGCCACCGCCACCCCACTGCATGAGAATGCCCCGTCATAGTGCCACCGCCACCCCCCTGCATGAAAATGCCCCGTCATAGTGCCACCGCCACCCCACTGCATGAGACCGCCCCCCGCCATAGTGCCACCGCCACCTCCCTGCATGAGACTGCCCTGTCATAGTGCCACCGCCACCCCACTGCATGAGAATGCCCCGTCATAGTGCCACCGCCACCCCCCTGCATGAAAATGCCCCGTCATAGTGCCACCGCCACCCCACTGCATGAGACCGCCCCCCGCCATAGTGCCACCGCCACCCCCCTGCATGAGACTGCCCCGTCATAGTGCCACCGCCACCCCCCCTGCATGAGACTGCCCTGTCATAGTGCCACCGCCACCCCCCTGCATGAGACTGCCCTGTCATAGTGCCACCGCCACCCCCCTGCATGAGACTGCCCCCCGTCATAGTGCCACCACCACCCCCCTGCATGAGACTGCCCTGTCATAGTGCACCCGCCACCCCACTGCATGAGACCATCTCCCGCCATAGTGCCACCGCCACCCCCCTACATGAGAATGCCCCCCACCATAATGCCACTGCCACCTCCCCCTGTCATAGTGCCACCACCACCCCCCTGCATGAGACCGCCTCCCGCCATAATGCCACTGCCACCTCCCCCTGTCATAGTGCCACCACCACCCCCCTGCATGAGACTGCCCCGTCATAGTGCCACCACCACCCCCCTGCATGAGACCATCCCCCGCCATAATGCCACTGCCACCTCCCCCTGCCATAGTGCCACCACCACCTCCCTGCATGAGACTGCCCCGTCATAGTGCACCCGCTACCCCACTGCATGAGACCGCCCCCCGCCATAGTGCCACCGCCACCCCCCTGCATGAGACTGCCATAGTGCCACCGCCATACACTATCCAGGGTGCTATAAGGACACCGCACTGACACTCCCTGCCATGTTCCCATCTGTATCCAGTTGTCAGAGATGACGGTCTGACGATCCGCACGGCATTGGTGTCGCTGATCATGGTTTTGCAGTGATGTAACGTTGCCGAGTCAGAGATTAGGGATCTGAGGGGTTTAATGGACGACCCCAAAAAGGTTGTTATAATATTCTCCCTATCGAGCCCAGGAAGGGGCGCTCTAGTGGTTGGGGGTTTTGGTCATGTAACAGGACTGGTCTGCTGAAGACTTGTTACAATGTATCAGTGCAGGTGAGAGCGATCCCGAACGTTCATAATGAGAGATTTATGCCAACGATTCTTTGCACTGATACATTGTAACGAATCCTCAGCGCTGTGGCCAGGACACAAATGAGTCATTAGGGCGTGTAGCCCTGACGTGTGGCCCTTGCGATAACATTACTGACTTCCTCATTCTCCATTGCTTTGCCGGAGTCCTGTGGGTGGGGTTACACCCCTTATAATGGGGGCTGGAGGGGCTGCTTATAATGGATCCCCCCCAGCGTGTCGGGGGGCTCCAGAATAACGGCTGCTATATTGGGAAGGTTTCGGTGACCTCCCCTCCATGACGCGCAGCTTGTGTGTCCCTGCGCTCGGGGTCATGAGGTTCAGATGACAGAGCTCAGAGCGGGCGTGCCTGGGGCTCATCCTGTGCACACAGAGGATTTAAAGGAACAGTGCGCCTTAAATACAAGCTGTAGCTTGTCACCCCCTCCGGCTCCTGCGCCCGCTCTTAGTTTGGGGTTTCTGATATTTCTTCTTGTGTTTCAGGGGCCCGGGCAGACTCTGAGGCCAGTGAAGATGAAGGGGCCAGCGATGTCCTCAGTCACTGCAGCAGCGCCAGTGAGAATGTCAGTGTGGCCGAGGAGGGGTCAGGTGAGTGAGGGGTCTGGGGGTGCAGACAGGGGGCGCACCAGGTCACACCCGGAGCTATAACACACTTCTGCCCCCTTCAGGAAGTGACGCACAAGATATTCTGTCGGCTCAGGAACAGCGAGAAGACAAACTGAAGGAAGACATTGACAATCTTACAGATAAGAGGTGCGGGCTGGGCATGTGAGGGGGAGATCAGCGGCATGTGGTCACTCAACTCACCGGAGGCTTTACTTCTTACAGCATGAAGACCAGGGTGACGGCACTGGGCAGCCTGAGACTCGCCCTGACCTCCCAGGTCCTCGGAGACTTCCTTGTAGAGAGAAGAGTCACCCTGACAGACGCTCTAGAAAGGTGTCTGAAGAAAGGTATCTACAGCCTAGACATGTGTGTGATAGAGTAGCCTGCCCATATACTAGAGATCAGCGGCGCCATCCCTGAGAATACAGCCTATCCATATACTAGAGAGCGGTGACATCACTGAGAATACAGCCTATCCGTATACTAGAGAGCGGTGACATCACTGAGTATACAGCCTATCCATATACTAGAGAGCAGTGACATCACTGAGAATACAGCCTATCCGTATACTAGAGAGCGGTGACATCACTGAGAATACAGCCTATCCGTATACTAGAGAGCAGCGGTGACATCACTGAGAATACAGCCTATCCGTATACTAGAGAGCAGTGACATCACTGAGAATACAGCCTATCCGTATACTAGAGAGCAGCGGTGACATCACTGAGAATACAGCCTATCCGTATACTAGAGATCAGCGGCGCCATCTCTGAGAATACAGCCTATCCGTATACTAGAGAGCAGTGACATCACTGAGAATACAGCCTATCCGTATACTAGAGAGCGGTGACATCACTGAGAATACAGCCTATCCGTATACTAGAGAGCAGTGACATCACTGAGAATACAGCCTATCCATATACTAGAGAGCGGTGACATCACTGAGAATACAGTCTATGTATATACTAGAGAGCGGTGACATCACTGAGAATACAGCCTATCCGTATACTAGAGAGCGGTGACATCACTGAGAATACAGCCTATCCGTATACTAGAGAGCGGTGACATCACTGAGAATACAGCCTATCCGTATACTAGAGATCAGCGGCGCCATCTTCCATGTAACTTTCTCCTTCTCTGGTTTGTGTCTTAGGGAAGAGCGAGGAGCAGTCTTTGGCAGCCACAGTGGTTTCTCTCCTCTGTATACATCTGGGTTCTGGTCCTGAGGGTGAAGAAGTTTTCCACTGCATAAAGCCGCTCCTTATCAGCATCTTGACGGACTCCAGTGCCGGAGTGCCTGCTCGGCAGAGTGTGAGTACGCCCCTCAGTGGGTTGCAGGGTCTCGCCTGTAGTCCCGGCTCCTCATGGCTGTGCTCTTCCTTGTAGTGCGCCTCCGCTCTGGGTCTCTGCTGTTTCATCGCTGGTGCCGATGTGGAGGTAGGAGATGTAATAACCTAATACAGGAATAATGGGGGGGGGAAGCACTAAAAATGGGGAATGGTCTGAGCTCTTTGCATATAACATTGCCACATACGGGCCTGGCAGTGAGGGGAGAGCAGACTGCGGGGTCCTCTGACATAGATGAGACAGACGCCAACCAATCAGCCTCTGCCATGTATGTAGGTCCAGGACAATCTCATCTGATCTCCCCCTCCCCTCCAGGATCTGGTCTCCTGTCTCACAGTCTTAGAGGGAATATTGACTGTCCTGTACACTGAAAACAGTGGCGCCCCCCCATCACAGCACGGCCTCTTCTGTTGTGCCATCCAGGCCTGGGCATTGCTGCTAACCATCAGTCCTGCCAGCCGAATCCAGAAGACATTGGAGAGGTGAGTGCCAAGAGCGACTGGAGCCCGTATAGAGGTGTATACATAGTAACTGGGCCATGCTGGTAGAACCCGGGCATCTCCTGTCTGTGTGTATATAAAATATACACAACTGGTATAACCTGGGTATATACTGTATATAATTATATATGTACAGCCGGTATAACCTGGGTATATACTGTATATAATTATATATGTACAGCCGCTATAACCTGGGTATATACTGTATACAATATATATGTATAGCCGGTATAACCTGGGTATATACTGTATATAATTCTATATGTACAGCCACTATAACCTGGGTATATACTGTATATAATATATATGTATAGCTGGTATAACCTGGGTATATACTGTATATAATTCTATATGTACAGCCGGTATAACCTGGGTATATACTGTATATAATTCTATATGTACAGCTGGTATAACCTGGGTATATACTGTATATAATATATATGTACAGCCGGTATAACCTGGGTATATACTGTATATAATTCTATATGTACAGCTGGTATAACCTGGGTATATACTGTATATAATTCTATATGTACAGCCGCTATAACCTGGGTATATACTGTATATAATTATATATGTACAGCCGCTATAACCTGGGTATATACTGTATATAATTCTATATGTACAGCCGCTATAACCTGGGTATATACTATATATAATTCTATATGTACAGCCGCTATAACCTGGGTATATACTGTATATAATTATATATGTACAGCCGCTATAACCTGGGTATATACTGTATATAATATATATGTATAGCTGGTATAACCTGGGTATATACTGTATATAATTATATATGTACAGCCGGTATAACCTGGGTATATACTGTATATAATTATATATGTACAGCAGGTATAACCTGGGTATATACTGTATATAATTATATATGTACAGCCGGTATAACCTGGGTATATACTGTATATAATTATATATGTACAGCCGCTATAACCTGGGTATATACTGTATATAATATATATGTATAGCCGCTATAACCTGGGTAATGTAATCCTATATACACAAGTATTTTTCCTTCTGTCTTGCAGTCATCTTTCCCGCTTGTCCGGGGTCCTGGCCTATGAGAGTGTCAGTCTCCGTATTGCGGCTGGAGAGTCCCTCGCACTCCTCTATGAGTTGGCCCGTGATCTTGATGTAAGTTCATCCTCGTCATCTGTGTATATGGCGGCACATATATGACACTCGTGTATCTTATGATCTCATGTCTTGCAGGAGGATTTCTATTCTGAAGATACGGACGCGCTGTGCGTGACGCTGAAGCAGTTAGCCACTGACAGCAACAAATACAGAGCGAAGACCGACCGCAGAAAGCAGCGCTCCATCTTCCGAGACGTCTTACACTACATTGAGGTAAGTCCTGCAGAGAGCCGCAGACACGCACATTATACGACTCCAGCATGGCGTGTGTCAGGTGTGATCAGTGAGTGTTACAGACCCTCTGAACTCTGCGCCAATCTCCTTCCCTACAGAGCGCTGAGTGCCAGGAGGAGACTATAAAGTTTGGCATAGAAGTGATGTGCGTGGACTGCTGGGCGCGCAGGAGAATGTACAGCGCCTTTAAAGAGGTGCTGGGCTCCGGAGTGCGGCATCACCTACAGGTAAGTCAGTGACCGCAGAGAACGGACGCCCGGCTGTCCACAGCCCTCAGACTAATGCTCAGTGACCGCAGAGAACGGACGCCCGGCTGACCACAGCCCTCAGACTAAAGCCTCTTGTGTCTCTCCACCCAGCACAACGAGATTCTCAGAGACATCTTCTCCTTGGGGGCCCCGCTGGTCCTAGATGCTGCAGCCATTAAAGCAAGTAAAATCTCAAGAGCTGAGAAGGTGAGACCCTGTGGGGGGGGGGTGCGGTGCGGCCAGGTCGTGTCTGTCGTCTCTTCTATCCAGTGTGCGGTGCGGCCAGGTCGTGTCTGTCGTCTCTTCTATCCAGTGTGCGGTGCGGCCAGGTCGTGTCTGTCGTCTCTTCTATCCAGTGTGCGGTGCGGCCCGGTCGTGTCTGTCGTCTCTATTGTCCAGTGTACAGTGCGGCCGGGTCGTGTCTGTCGTCTCTTCTATCCAGTGTGCGGTGCGGCTGGGTCGTGTCTGTCGTCTCTTCTATCCAGTGTGCGGCCGGGTCGTGTCTGTCATCTCTTCTATCCAGTGTGCGGCCGGGTCGTGTCTGTCGTCTCTTCTATCCAGTGTGCGGCCGGGTCGTGTCTGTCGTCTCTTCTATCCAGTGTGCAGTGCAGCCGGGTCATGTCTGTCGTCTCTTCTATCCAGTGTGCAGTGCAGCTGGGTCGTGTCTGACATCTCTTCTATCCAGTGTGCGGTGCGGCCGGGTCGTGTCTGTCGTCTCTTCTATCCAGTGTGCGGTGCGGCCGGGTCGTGTCTGTCATCTCTTCTATCCAGTGTGCGGCCGGGTCGTGTCTGTCGTCTCTTCTATCCAGTGTGCGGCCGGGTCGTGTCTGTCGTCTCTTCTATCCAGTGTGCAGTGCGGCTGGGTCGTGTCTGACATCTCTTCTATCCAGTGTGCGGTGCGGCCGGGTCGTGTCTGTCGTCTCTTCTATCCAGTGTGCGGTGCGGCCGGGTCGTGTCTGTCGTCTCTTCTATCCAGTGTGCGGTGCGGCCGGGTCGTGTCTGTCGTCTCTTCTATCCAGTGTGCGGTGCGGCCGGGTCACGTGTCTGTCGTCTCTTCTATCCAGTGTGCGGTGCGGCCGGGTCACGTGTCTGTCGTCTCTTCTATCCAGTGTGCGGTGCGGCCGGGTCACGTGTCTATCGTCTCTTCTATCCAGTGTGCGGTGCGGCCGGGTCACGTGTCTGTCGTCTCTTCTATCCAGTGTGCGGTGCGGCCGGGTCACGTGTCTGTCGTCTCTTCTATCCAGTGTGCGGTGCGGCCGGGTCACGTGTCTGTCGTCTCTTCTATCCAGTGTGCGGTGCGGCCGGGTCGTGTCTGTCGTCTCTTCTATCCAGTGTGCGGTGCGGCCGGGTCACGTGTCTGTCGTCTCTTCTATCCAGTGTGCGGTGCGGCCGGGTCACGTGTCTGTCGTCTCTTCTATCCAGTGTGCGGTGCGGCCGGGTCACGTGTCTGTCGTCTCTTCTATCCAGTGTGCGGTGCGGCCGGGTCACGTGTCTGTCGTCTCTTCTATCCAGTGTGCGGTGCGGGTGGTGTCTGACGTTTCATTTGTCGCTGTATTTTTCTCCTTTCAGCATATGTTCAATTCTGCTGCCTTTAAAGCCAGAACTAAAGCCCGGAACAGGGTGCGAGACAAGCGGGCGGACATCTTCTAAGCCGATCCTCCTGGAGTCGCCACTGTCTGGGGGCCCCGGGGCCGTTGCTGACTTTATGATCTGCAGCTGGAGCATCTCCCCTTCCCGCTGCGACCACCTGAGGACATTTTTATGAAGACTGCTATTTTTTTAGATTGATCGATTACAATGAATTGATGATGGGGGAGAGTCGGCCGCTCCGGACCGCGCTCTGTACTCACCACGGTGCTTTACACGACGCCCGCGTCACTGGACCTGCCGCCATTGGAGAACTAGAAAGAGAAAATCCAGGTTTTAAAGGGAACACGCTGCTGTTAACACTTTGTGTGCTGCCTCCTGCTGCCACGTGGTGACTATTTAGGTGAAATTTTCTGAGTTGGTTATAACCAGGATGAGCTGACACATTGTGACGAGTGCAGCGCAGTCATACAGACCCCTTAGAGCTGGGGGAGGGGGATTTGCCTATAACTACTGGTCTGCAGAGCACTCACTTGTAAGTGTCTGATTGTTGGTCCCTAGTAAAGATCGCCTCCCGCAGGCAGTGCCAGGAATTACAGAGAATGTACCTGTATTGGGATCCGTGGTCACTACACTGCTGTCATCACCCCCCGAGCCCGGGCCACTGAAAGTGTGACAACTGCATCATACAGAGGTTGTCACAGACCCTCCCCCACCCCAGAGCATAGTCCAACCCTCCTGCCAGGTAAGAGGGACTGGGAAAACAAAGTGACATGAATAGAACTGCAGCGAGCTGTGACCTGCACAGACCGAGAGGTACGGAGATCCTCAATATCCACCAGCACCATCTATAATGTATTTGTACTGCAGAGCTGCAATCACTATTCTGCAGCTTCAGAAAGTCAGCATGTCCTGCTTGTTCAGTGTCTGCACAAATATTATTACTCTGCTCATTTACATTCTGGAGGGTAAAGGAAAAAATAAGAATAGTGAGCGCAGCTCTGGAGTATAATACAGGATAAGTAATGTAATGTATGTACACAGTGACTGTACCAGCAGAATAGTGAGCGCAGCTCTGGAGTATAATACAGGATAAGTAATGTAATGTATGTACACAGTGACTGCACCAGCAGAATAGTGAGCGCAGCTCTGGAGTATAATACAGGATAAGTAATGTAATGTATGTACACAGTGACTGCACCAGCAGAATAGTGAGCGCAGCTCTGGAGTATAATACAGGATAAGTAATGTAATGTATGTACACAGTGACTGTACCAGCAGAATAGTGAGCGCAGCTCTGGAGTATAATACAGGATAAGTAATGTAATGTATGTACACAGTGACTGTACCAGCAGAATAGTGAGCGCAGCTCTGGGGTATAATACAGGATAAGTAATGTAATGTATGTACACAGTGACTGCACCAGCAGAATAGTGAGCGCAGCTCTGGGGTATAATACAGGATAAGTAATGTAATGTACACAGTGACTGTACCAGCAGAATAGTGAGCGCAGCTCTGGAGTATAATACAGGATAAGTAATGTAATATATAGACATGGCAGCGGTAGGTGAGACCTCTGACCCCTTTATATGCAGGTGACCTCTTTGCTCCTGGCGCCCTGTATTCAGTTTCCTATATATATTAGATATTGCAGTTGTATTTTTCATGACGCGGGGCGGTTACTATTATTTATTTTTACAGAGGGACTTTGATGTCCTGACTTTCAGGTTGTATCCGCTGGGCTCAGTCATGGCTTCCTTGGAATTCCTGGAATGTATTCTGTCATATATGATACAGCACATGGACATGCGGTGTAACTTTAGGCAGCAGAGGATTTGGCCATAGCCTAAATGACAGGACCTGAGTCCATTACTAATGTCACTCGCCCGTCCTGTCTGTTCCCCATGACTTATAACTGATGGGGAAATGCTCTTTGACCTTCTTCCTCCTCGCTCAGTCCTGAGACAAGGTTGAGGTCTGTGACTCCTCCCTCTTCACAACAGTGCCTGGGGGTGTGGCCACACACAGCGCCGCCCCCTTTTTGTTATATCATGGCTGCATTGTCAGATTTATTTAACTTTACATTTTATACGGTCAATTTAATAAAAAAAAATTTGGCCAAAAGCCAAAGATGTCCAATAATAAAGGTTTAAAACGGAAAGTCTGTATTGTGTCTCAGCCTGTGGGAAAGCTGGAGACTGCCCGCAAAACGACTGTGGTGAACCTGCATGTCTGGAATGTCGTCCATCCCTAAGGCTCCATACACACATCGCAGATCAGGTGAGAATATGAGCGGAAGGAGAGGAAAGCTAATCATATGCACAGAGGGACAGGTGAGGATGAGGTCAGAGATATATGGAGGGGACAGGTGAGGATGAGGTCAGAGATATATGGAGGGGACAGGTGAGGTCAGAGATATATGGAGGGGACAGGTGAGGATGAGGTCAGAGATATATGGAGGGGACAGGTGAGGATGAGGTCAGAGATATATGGAGGGGACAGGTGAGGATGAGGTCAGAGATATATGGAGGGGACAGGTGAGGTCAGAGATATATGGAGGGGACAGGTGAGAAGGTCAGAGATATATTGAGGGGACAGGTGAGAAGGTCAGAGATATATGGAGGGGACAGGTGAGGATGAGGTCAGAGATATATGGAGGGGACAGGTGAGGATGAGGTCAGAGATATATGGAGGGGACAGGTGAGAAGGTCAGAGATATATGGAGGGGACAGGTGAGAAGGTCAGAGATATATGGAGGGGACAGGTGAGAAGGTCAGAGATATATGGAGGAGACAGGTGAGAAGGTCAGAGATATATGGAGGGGACAGGTGAGGTCAGATATATATGGAGGAGACAGGTGAGAAGGTCAGAGATATATGGAGGGGACAGGTGAGGTCAGAGATATATGGAGGGGACAGGTGAGAAGGTCAGAGATATATGGAGGGGACAGGTGAGGTCAGAGATATATGGAGGGGACAGGTGAGAAGGTCAGAGATATATGGAGGGGACAGGTGAGAAGGTCAGAGATATATGGAGGGGACAGGTGAGAAGGTCAGAGATATATGGAGGGGACAGGTGAGAAGGTCAGAGATATATGGAGGGGACAGGTGAGGTCAGAGATATATGGAGGAGACAGGTGAGAAGGTCAGAGATATATGGAGGGGACAGGTGAGGTCAGAGATATATGGAGGGGACAGGTGAGGTCAGAGATATATGGAGGGGACAGGTGAGAAGGTCAGAGATATATGGAGGAGACAGGTGAGAAGGTCAGAGATATATGGAGGGGACAGGTGAGGTCAGAGATATATGGAGGAGACAGGTGAGGTCAGAGATATATGGAGGAGACAGGTGAGAAGGTCAGAGATATATGGAGGGGACAGGTGAGGTCAGAGATATATGGAGGAGACAGGTGAGAAGGTCAGAGATATATGGAGGGGACAGGTGAGGTCAGAGATATATGGAGGGGACAGGTGAGGTCAGAGATATATGGAGGAGACAGGTGAGAAGGTCAGAGATATATGGAGGGGACAGGTGAGGTCAGAGATATATGGAGGAGACAGGTGAGAAGGTCAGAGATATATGGAGGGGACTGGTGAGGTCAGAGATATATGGAGGAGACAGGTGAGAAGGTCAGAGATATATGGAGGGGACAGGTGAGGTCAGAGATATATGGAGGGGACAGGTGAGAAGGTCAGAGATATATGGAGGGGACAGGTGAGGTCAGAGATATATGGAGGAGACAGGTGAGAAGGTCAGAGATATATGGAGGGGACAGGTGAGGTCAGAGATATATGGAGGAGACAGGTGAGAAGGTCAGAGATATATGGAGGGGACAGGTGAGGTCAGAGATATATGGAGGGGACAGGTGAGGTCAGAGATATATGGAGGAGACAGGTGAGGTCAGAGATATATGGAGGGGACAGGTGAGAAGGTCAGAGATATATGGAGGGGACAGGTGAGGTCAGAGATATATGGAGGGGACAGGTGAGAAGGTCAGAGATATATGGAGGAGACAGGTGAGGTCAGAGATATATGGAGGAGACAGGTGAGAAGGTCAGAGATATATGGAGGGGACAGGTGAGGTCAGAGATATATGGAGGAGACAGGTGAGAAGGTCAGAGATATATGGAGGAGACAGGTGAGGTCAGAGATATATGGAGGAGACAGGTGAGAAGGTCAGAGATATATGGAGGGGACTGGTGAGGTCAGAGATATATGGAGGGGACAGGTGAGGTCAGAGATATATGGAGAGGACAGGTGAGAAGGTCAGAGATATATGGAGGAGACAGGTGAGGTCAGAGATATATGGAGGAGACAGGTGAGAAGGTCAGAGATATATGGAGGGGACTGGTGAGGTCAGAGATATATGGAGGGGACAGGTGAGGTCAGAGATATATGGAGGGGACAGGTGAGGTCAGAGATATATGGAGGGGACAGGTGAGGTCAGATATATATGGAGGAGACAGGTGAGAAGGTCAGAGATATATGGAGGGGACAGGTGAGGTCAGATATATATGGAGGAGACAGGTGAGAAGGTCAGAGATATATGGAGGGGACAGGTGAGGTCAGAGATATATTGAGGGGACAGGTGAGAAGGTCAGAGATATATGGAGGGGACAGGTGAGGTCAGAGATATATGGAGGGGACAGGTGAGAAGGTCAGAGATATATGGAGGGGACAGGTGAGGTCAGAGATATATGGAGGAGACAGGTGAGAAGGTCAGAGATATATGGAGGGGACAGGTGAGAAGGTCAGAGATATATGGAGGGGACAGGTGAGAAGATTCAGAGATATATGGAGGGGACAGGTGAGGTCAGAGATATATGGAGGGGACAGGTGAGGATGAGGTCAGAGATATATGGAGGGGACAGGTGAGGTCAGAGATATATGGAGGGGACAGGTGAGGTCAGAGATATATGGAGGGGTCAGATATATGCAGTCGGCGCTTTTGGATGAAGAGAAGAGTTGGAGAAGAAGACAGAGGCGTCGTTGGAGAGTTTTTGGACAGAACAGGAGACGCCCCCAGAGCTGCAAGAAAACTCATTTACATAAGGAGGAAAGAAGATATTTCTCAGGATCAGAATAATGAAGAGGAGACTTCCTTAAGGCGATTCAGACGTGTATTTAGTTAAAAAGGGTTTCTATTGATAGGATCCTTTTAAGCGAGCAGCAGAGTATAAGGTGGACTGGAGGGGGGAGAGAGTATTTGCAGGGAGTCCATGGAGAAGGGGGTTGCAGTAATCTAGGTGAGAGATTATGAGGGCCTGGACGAGCGTCTTTGTGGTCTTAGGGGTCAGGAAGGAGCGGATTCCATGGATGTTCTTGAGTTGGAGGCGGCAGGAGGTGTCGAGGGTTTGGATGTGCGACTTGAAGGATAGGTCGGCGTCCCGGGTTATCCAAAGACAGCAGACCCTTGCTACAGGTGGTTCTATGCCCAGTCATCTAGTCAGTGATTCCTCCTGTACAGTCACCCAGCTTTACCAGGTTTCTGCATGGGAGATCTCACTAGTGAGGGGGCGCTACATCCCTGGCTCCAGTCACAATGCAGATCTAGTGATAGCAGGTGCTGCAGTGGAGATTTTTATAGCTGTCACCCAACTTTCCCAGAAGCTGATCTCCGTCATCCTGCGGACAGATGCATCCTGCATTGTGCCAGCAGCTCCTGGTATTTGGACGGGGGGGGGCTCTGCTATTTATAGCCTCCAAACATTCCACTTATCCCTATTATAGGCAGCGCTCCCAGGACCCGGTGTCTGCCCCTCCGCACCCCACCCCTGCCCGCTGGACCCTCATTGTGCTGCGCTCCTGGATTCTTGTGATGGCTAATGTTTCAGTCTATGCTCTAGGCCCCTCACCCTCTCCAGGGGATGCCCAGGGGAACGTGTACCTGCTGGCAGTGGACTCCATCAGTGACCTGCACAGCGTCCCCCTGGACACAGAGACCCCACAAGGGGCAGGAGGTGAGTGCAACCTGCGACTCTCCAGCAGCTGTAGAACCACAACTCCCAGCAGGCTACCATGCCCATAGAGGCCACCGCCAGATGTGACATGTCAGACCCTGCCGACGTCTGGAACTCTGCTCGCTCTCAGCCAATGGGAACATTCAAGCCGAAAGCTGACAACCCAGCATGGCCTAATACTTCACAGCTGAGGGGTTGTAACAATGTAACCAACCTGGACTGACGCACTGTAACGAACCCTTGGGATTTCACAGAGGACTGACACACTGTAACAAACTATCAGGAACTCACAGAGGACTGACACACTGTAACAAACTATCAGGAACTCACAGAGGACTGACACACTGTAACAAACTATCAGGAACTCACAGAGGACTGACACACTGTAACGAACCCTTGGGATTTCACAGAGGACTGACACACTGTAACGAACCCTTGGGATTTCACAGAGGACTGACACACTGTAACAAACTATCAGGAACTCACAGAGGACTGACACACTGTAACAAACTATCAGGAACTCACAGAGGACTGACACACTGTAACAAACTATCAGGAACTCACAGAGGACTGACACACTGTAACAAACTATCAGGAACTCACAGAGGACTGACACACTGTAACAAACTATCAGGAACTCACAGAGGACTGACACACTGTAACGAACCCTTGGGATTTCACAGAGGACTGACACACTGTAACGAACCCTTGGGATTTCACAGAGGACTGACACACTGTAACAAACTATCAGGAACTCACAGAGGACTGACACACTGTAACAAATCTTCAGCTGTGATAACTTTGAGAATGTTTTCATCATCTGGGTGTAATGACGACTGTTCCCATTCCCTGACAGAGAGCCGAGATCTCAGAGATCTATGGGGACGTTGTGCTCACGCTCCATGTGCAGGCGCATCCGCTGCTCGCTGCGTTTCAATCTCTGTCCATCATTGGCCTTGGGATAAGATCACGTTTAGTGCGTCTGAATATTATGGTGCGCGCTAAGTCAGGGCGACCTAAAGAAGCACAAGTGACGCCGAGACCCCGTACAATATGGCGGCTCTATAGGGGCGGCTGAGCGCAAGGCAGATGTGTATGAGCCAATCACAGCGCGGCTCTCATTCTACCAGAGCGGTTTATAATACGAAAGCTGCGCAGTGATTGGCTGCTATAAGACATAAGGATAGTAATGTACCAAACACGGCAGGGGTCTCCACCCCGCTCATGGGGGTCTCACCCCCTTATTAATGGCCGATCTGTTCTCGCTTTATTTCTAGTCACATCTGAGGCACATGATGAGAAATCAGCATCCGATAAACCACCGGCCCCGAGCGCTGAGCTCCCACCGCAACGCAGCAGACGTGGAGTGCCCTGGACCACTGCCCTCCTCACCCTCCTCATAGTCATCGCCCTCATCAACATGAGCCTCGTCCTCTACATTCTGCAGCTGTACAGTGAGTATACTCCAAGCACAGCCAGAGCTGCATTTACAATTCTGCTGCAGGCCCTGACATCTAGTGATGGTTCTGTATGTGAACAGCAAATGCCCTGGACTGGTGCATTGTGGGAGATGCAGAGAGAACCGGCAACCGTCAGCCCAAGGCTCATGTCAGGCAGCAAAATAGGCTGCTCTAGATGTGACTGGAGTGGAAGACATAGAAGTGCAGCTCTGGATGTGACTGGAGTGGAAGACATATAGAAGTGCAGCTCTGGATGTGACTGGAGTGGAAGACATAGAAGTGCAGCTCTGGATGTGACTGGAGTGTTGGGCATATGGAAGTGCAGCTCTGGATGTGACTGGAGTGGAAGACATAGAAGTGCAGCTCTGGATGTGACTGGAGTGTTGGGCATATGGAAGTGCAGCTCTGGATGTGACTGGAGTGGAAGACATAGAAGTGCAGCTCTGGATGTGACTGGAGTGTTGGGCATATGGAAGTGCAGCTCTGGATGTGACTGGAGTGGAAGACATAGAAGTGCAGCTCTGGATGTGACTGGAGTGGAAGACATATAGAAGTGCAGCTCTGGATGTGACTGGAGTGGAAGACATAGAAGTGCAGCTCTGGATGTGACTGGAGTGGAAGACATATAGAAGTGCAGCTCTGGATGTGACTGGAGTGGAAGACATAGAAGTGCAGCTCTGGATGTGACTGGAGTGTTGGGCATATGGAAGTGCAGCTCTGGATGTGACTGGAGTGGAAGACATAGAAGTGCAGCTCTGGATGTGACTGGAGTGTTGGGCATATGGAAGTGCAGCTCTGGATGTGACTGGAGTGGAAGACATAGAAGTGCAGCTCTGGATGTGACTGGAGTGTTGGGCATATGGAAGTGCAGCTCTGGATGTGACTGGAGTGGAAGACATAGAAGTGCAGCTCTGGATGTGACTGGAGTGGAAGACATAGAAGTGCAGCTCTGGATGTGACTGGAGTGGAAGACATAGAAGTGCAGCTCTGGATGTGACTGGAGTGGAAGACATATAGAAGTGCAGCTCTGGATGTGACTGGAGTGGAAGACATAGAAGTGCAGCTCTGGATGTGACTGGAGTGGAAGACATAGAAGTGCAGCTCTGGATGTGACTGGAGTGGAAGACATAGAAGTGCAGCTCTGGATGTGACTGGAGTGGAAGACATAGAAGTGCAGCTCTGGATGTGACTGGAGTGGAAGACATAGAAGTGCAGCTCTGGATGTGACTGGAGTGGAAGACATAGAAGTGCAGCTCTGGATGTGACTGGAGTGGAAGACATAGAAGTGCAGCTCTGGATGTGACTGGAGTGGAAGACATGGTACTGCAGAAGTGTGACTGCAGCTCTGGATGTGACTGGAGTGTTGGGCATATGGAAGTGCAGCTCTGGATGTGACTGGAGTGTTGGACATATGGAAGTGCAGCTCTGGATGTGACTGGAGTGCTGGGCATATAGAAGTGCAGCTCTGGATGTGACTGGCGTGTTGGGCATATAGAAGTGCAGCTCTGGATGTGACTAGAGTGCCATCTCTCTTCTTGTCGCCCCCAGGACACCAGGACGTCTTGCTTCGCACACTCGCTGACAGGTGTGACGCACCCGCGCAGTCTCTACAGAAGTCATTCACAAACTGAGTCTCTGTGTATCCGGGCCCCGTATTATGCAGGGACACAGCAGAGCTATGGACATGTGACACAAGGGGGGCCCCGAATATCAGAGACCCTGCCTGGCCGACCTGACAACATTGCACCCAGGCTCGTACCAACCCCCCCAGCTCAGCGCTGTAAAGTGGGAGGAGCTTCTCAGTACGAGCGGTATTCTAAGGCGGCGAGAGTAACACAAGGCGCAGAATAACGGAACACAATAGAACGTCATTCACACTGTCATATCCGCTTTATCTGCACAAATATCCATAAAGGTTTTGTATCACGCTGAGCTGTCTGGTCTTCATCCACTGGGAGAGGGGGCAGGTGGGGGTCCGGTGTGAACGTCCCCCACAGTGCACAGAAACAAACCTTGGCCAACAGGGGGCAGCACAGAAACATCAGGTCCTATCACATGAGAGCTAGCAGAAAAGACTGAAGAATGCTGCTCTGGAGGTGACTAGAGCAGAAGAGAAATTATAATTCCAGCCCCCCCAGCTCAGGAGACATCAAATAAGGCCCTGACCAGTAAGATCTTCAGCATCTTCATTCCCTCTGCAGGGTGGTCTGCTCATCTCCACCCCCATCAGATACGTTTCTTCATCCAAAATATGGGGTCCCCACGAAAATCCTGGTATGGGGTCTGCAAGGAAAGGCCAGTTCTTCTCTGATCTGTTGGTGGAAGAGATGAGGAGCCGAGACCAGGAGGAGACACAGAGAAGAGACCAGGTGGCGGTGCAGAAGTGGAGCAGGGTCGTGGAGGAGGAGGAGGAGGAGGAGGAGGAGGAGGAGGAGGAGGAGGAGGAGGCGCTGCTGGTGGTGATGGTAGGCTAGGTCTAGTTCCAGGAGGAGGGGATGGTGATGAGGAGCAGAGACCAGGAGGAGACACAGAGAAGAGGCCAGGTGGCGGTGCAGAAGTGGAGCAGGGTCGTGGAGGAGGAGGAGGAGGAGGAGGCGGCGCTGCTGCTGCTGGTGGTGATGATGGTAGGCTAGGTCTAGTTCCAGGAGGAGGGGATGGTGATGAGGAGCAGAGACCAGGAGGAGACACAGAGAAGAGGCCAGGTGGCGGTGCAGAAGTGGAGCAGGGTCGTGGAGGAGGAGGAGGAGGAGGAGGCGGCGCTGCTGCTGCTGGTGGTGATGGTGGTGGTGATGGTAGGCTAGGTCTAGTTCCAGGAGGAGGGGATGGTGATGAGGAGCAGAGACCAGGAGGAGACACAGAGAAGAGGCCAGGTGGCGGTGCAGAAGTGGAGCAGGGTCGTGGAGGAGGAGGAGGAGGAGGAGGAGGCGCTGCTGCTGCTGGTGGTGGTGGTGGTGGTGATGGTAGGCTAGGTCTAGTTCCAGGAGGAGGGGATGGTGATGAGGAGCAGAGACCAGGAGGAGACACAGAGAAGAGGCCAGGTGGCGGTGCAGAAGTGGAGCAGGGTCGTGGAGGAGGAGGAGGAGGAGGAGGCGGCGCTGCTGCTGCTGGTGGTGATGGTAGGCTAGGTCTAGTTCCAGGAGGAGGCGCTGGTGGTGGTGGTGATGATGGTGATGGTAGGCTAGGTCTAGTTCCAGGAGGAGGGGATGGTGATGAGGAGCAGAGACCAGGAGGAGTTGAAGTTGGAGAAGATTCTGAGAGGGAAATCGGAGGACATGGAGGAGAAGTCACAGGGTGATGGTTTGAGGTCAGGTTGGTCTTGGTGGCCGCCATCTTCTGGATCATGGCCGCAGGCAGCAGGCTATTCAGGTTCCCCATATTCTGGACAGGCTCTGACAAGCGATACCCCAGGTGGTGGTAGAAGTCCTGCTTGTCGTGAGTGGTCAGGTACAAGTTTCGGAAGCCCCTTCCTTTTGCGTACCTCTCCGTGGCCTCCATCAGTTTCCGTCCGTAGCCTTTACCACGTAGCTCTGTGCTGACCACCACTGACTCCACAAACAGGCTGTCCTGGACACCCACCACTCTGCAAAGTTTGGCATGACCCAGGGCAGGGCCCTCAGGGGCCCCGATAAGCACCAGACAAAGTGGGAAGTCATCCGAGGAGCGCTCTAGGGAGTGCATCCGAGCCCCCAGACTCCGCTTCCATGTTTGGTTGAGGAGTTGGGCACAAGATGCGGTGAGGTCAGGACGGTGATGAAGAGGCACAAGCAGCAAACTGCCCGGAGCCGCCGCCCTGTGGGGGACAAAAGGGGAGGAGTCAGATGATGGTGGAAATCACAGATATCAATATATAGGATCTGTCTGCCAATCACTGAGCAACAGCAACCCCGGAGGTGAGGAGGCGGCACTGCAGGATGTCTGGACAATCATGTTACATGGGGAGGTCGCTGTCTCTGTACATGTGACAGTATATGGGGGGGGGGGGGGGGGGGCAATGTCTGTACATGTGACAGTATATGGGGGGCGCTGTCTGTACATGTGACAGTATATGGGGGGCGCTGTCTGTACATGTGACAGTATATGGGGGGTCTCTGTACATGTGACAGTATATGGGGGGCGCTGTCTGTACATGTGACAGTATATGCGGGGTCTCTGTACATGTGACAGTATATGGGGGGGCGCTGTCTGTACATGTGACAGTATATGGGGGGGGTCTCTGTACCTGTGAGATATTTGGGGGGTCTCTGTACATGTGACAGTATATGGGGGGCGCTGTCTGTACATGTGACAGTATATGCGGGGTCTCTGTACATGTGACAGTATATGGGGGGGCGCTGTCTGTACATGTGACAGTATATGCGGGGTCTCTGTACATGTGACAGTATATGGGGGGGTCTCTGTACATGTGACAGTATATGGGGGCGCTGTCTGTACATGTGACAGTATATGGGGGGCGCTGTCTGTACATGTGACAGTATATGGGGGGGTCTCTGTACATGTGACAGTATATGGGGGGTCTCTGTACATGTGACAGTATATGGGGGGGGGCTGTCTGTACATGTGACAGTATATGGGGGGGTCTCTGTACATGTGACAGTATATGGGGGCGCTGTCTGTACATGTGACAGTATATGGGGGGCGCTGTCTGTACATGTGACAGTATATGGGGGGGTCTCTGTACATGTGACAGTATATGGGGGGGTCTCTGTACATGTGACAGTATATGGGGGGGGGCTGTCTGTACATGTGACAGTATATGGGGGGGTCTCTGTACATGTGACAGTATATGGGGGCGCTGTCTGTACATGTGACAGTATATGGGGGGCGCTGTCTGTACATGTGACAGTATATGGGGGGGTCTCTGTACATGTGACAGTATATGGGGGCGCTGTCTGTACATGTGACAGTATATGGGGGGTCTCTGTACATGTGACAGTATATGGGGGGGTCTCTGTACATGTGACAGTATATGGGGGGCGCTGTCTGTACATGTGACAGTATATGGGGGGTCTCTGTACATGTGACAGTATATGGGGGGGTCTCTGTACATGTGACAGTATATGGGGGCGCTGTCTGTACATGTGACAGTATATGGGGGGTCTCTGTACATGTGACAGTATATGGGGGGTCTCTGTACATGTGACAGTATATGGGGGGCGCTGTCTGTACATGTGACAGTATATGGGGGGTCTCTGTACATGTGACAGTATATGGGGGGGCGCTGTCTGTACATGTGACAGTATATGGGGGGGGTCTCTGTACCTGTGAGATATTTGGGGGGTCTCTGTACATGTGACAGTATATGGGGGGTCTCTGTACATGTGACAGTATATGGGGGGGGTCTCTGTACCTGTGAGATATTTGGGGGGTCTCTGTACATGTGACAGTATATGGGGGGCGCTGTCTGTACATGTGACAGTATATGGGGGGGTCTCTGTACATGTGACAGTATATGGGGGGTCTCTGTACATGTGACAGTATATGGGGGGGGCTGTCTGTACATGTGACAGTATATGGGGGCACTGTCTGTACATGTGACAGTATATGGGGGGGTCTCTGTACATGTGACAGTATATGGGGGGTCTCTGTACATGTGACAGTATATGGGGGCGCTGTCTGTACCTGTGAGATATTTGGGGGGTCTCTGTACATGTGACAGTATATGGGGGGTCTCTGTACATGTGACAGTATATGGGGGGTCTCTGTACCTGTGACAGTATATGGGGGGGTCTCTGTACATGTGACAGTATATGGGGGCGCTGTCTGTACATGTGACAGTATATGGGGGGTCTCTGTACCTGTGAGATATTTGGGGGTCTCTGTACATGTGACAGTATATGGGGGGGTCTCTGTACATGTGACAGTATATGGGGGCGCTGTCTGTACATGTGACAGTATATGGGGGGTCTCTGTACATGTGACAGTATATGGGGGGTCTCTGTACATGTGACAGTATATGGGGGGCGCTGTCTGTACATGTGACAGTATATGGGGGGTCTCTGTACATGTGACAGTATATGGGGGGGCGCTGTCTGTACATGTGACAGTATATGGGGGGGTCTCTGTACCTGTGAGATATTTGGGGGGTCTCTGTACATGTGACAGTATATGGGGGGTCTCTGTACATGTGACAGTATATGGGGGGGGTCTCTGTACCTGTGAGATATTTGGGGGGTCTCTGTACATGTGACAGTATATGGGGGGGTCTCTGTACATGTGACAGTATATGGGGGGTCTCTGTACATGTGACAGTATATGGGGGGGGGCTGTCTGTACATGTGACAGTATATGGGGGCACTGTCTGTACATGTGACAGTATATGGGGGGGTCTCTGTACATGTGACAGTATATGGGGGGTCTCTGTACATGTGACAGTATATGGGGGCGCTGTCTGTACCTGTGAGATATTTGGGGGGTCTCTGTACATGTGACAGTATATGGGGGGTCTCTGTACATGTGACAGTATATGGGGGGTCTCTGTACCTGTGACAGTATATGGGGGGGTCTCTGTACATGTGACAGTATATGGGGGCGCTGTCTGTACATGTGACAGTATATGGGGGGTCTCTGTACCTGTGAGATATTTGGGGGTCTCTGTACATGTGACAGTATATGGGGGGCGCTGTCTGTACATGTGACAGTATATGGGGGGTCTCTGTACATGTGACAGTATATGGGGGGGTCTCTGTACATGTGACAGTATATGGGGGCGCTGTCTGTACATGTGACAGTATATGGGGGGTCTCTGTACATGTGACAGTATATGGGGGGTCTCTGTACATGTGACAGTATATGGGGGGGGTCTCTGTACCTGTGAGATATTTGGGGGGTCTCTGTACATGTGACAGTATATGGGGGGGGGTCTCTGTACCTGTGAGATATTTGGGGGGTCTCTGTACATGTGACAGTATATGGGGGGGCTGTCTGTACATGTGACAGTATATGGGGGCGCTGTCTGTACATGTGACAGTATATGGGGGGTCTCTGTACATGTGACAGTATATGGGGGGGCGCTGTCTGTACATGTGACAGTATATGGGGGGTCTCTGTACATGTGACAGTATATGGGGGGGCGCTGTCTGTACATGTGACAGTATATGGGGGGGTCTCTGTACATGTGACAGTATATGGGGGGGCGCTGTCTGTACATGTGACAGTATATGGGGGGGTCTCTGTACCTGTGAGATATTTGGGGGTCTCTGTACATGTGACAGTATATGGGGGCGCTGTCTGTACCTGTGACAGTATATGGGGGGCGCTGTCTGTACATGTGACAGTATATGGGGGGTCTCTGTACCTGTGAGATATTTGGGGGGTCTCTGTACATGTGACAGTATATGGGGGGTCTCTGTACATGTGACAGTATATGGGGGGCGCTGTCTGTACATGTGACAGTATATGGGGGGGTCTCTGTACATGTGACAGTATATGGGGGGTCTCTGTACATGTGACAGTATATGGGGGGGGTCTCTGTACCTGTGAGATATTTGGGGGTCTCTGTACATGTGACAGTATATGGGGGGCGCTGTCTGTACATGTGACAGTATATGGGGGGTCTCTGTACATGTGACAGTATATGGGGGGTCTCTGTACATGTGACAGTATATGGGGGGGGTCTCTGTACCTGTGAGATATTTGGGGGGTCTCTGTACATGTGACAGTATATGGGGGGTGTCTGTACATGTGACAGTATATGGGGGGCGCTGTCTGTACATGTGACAGTATATGGGGGGGTCTCTGTACATGTGACAGTATATGGGGGGCGCTGTCTGTACATGTGACAGTATATGGGGGGGTCTCTGTACCTGTGAGATATTTGGGGGTCTCTGTACATGTGACAGTATATGGGGGGCGCTGTCTGTACATGTGACAGTATATGGGGGGTGTCTGTACATGTGACAGTATATGGGGGGTCTCTGTACATGTGACAGTATATGGGGGGGTCTCTGTACATGTGACAGTATATGGGGGCGCTGTCTGTACCTGTGAGATATTTGGGGGGTCTCTGTACATGTGACAGTATATGGGGGGTCTCTGTACATGTGACAGTATATGGGGGGGGCGCTGTACATGTGACAGTATATGGGGGCGCTGTCTGTACATGTGACAGTATATGGGGGGGCGCTGTACATGTGACAGTATATGGGGGGGTCTCTGTACATGTGACAGTATATGGGGGCGCTGTCTGTACATGTGACAGTATATGGGGGGTCTCTGTACATGTGACAGTATATGGGGGCGCTGTCTGTACATGTGACAGTATATGGGGGGTCTCTGTACATGTGACAGTATATGGGGGGGCTGTCTGTACATGTGACAGTATATGGGGGCGCTGTCTGTACATGTGACAGTATATGGGGGCGCTGTCTGTACATGTGACAGTATATGGGGGCGCTGTCTGTACATGTGACAGTATATGGGGGGTCTCTGTACATGTGACAGTATATGGGGGGGCGCTGTCTGTACATGTGACAGTATATGGGGGGGTCTCTGTATCTGTGAGATATTTGGGGGTCTCTGTACATGTGACAGTATATGGGGGCGCTGTCTGTACCTGTGAGATATTTGGGGGTCTCCCTGATATTTGCCCATATTTGGTCTCCTCACTCACCCGCTCCCTCCGCTCTCCCCCATGCGCCTCCAGTTTCTCTGACCAATCAAGATCCTTTACGTCACAGGGTCAGCTGACAGCCGCGCGGGGGCTGCCGGGAGTTGTAGTTTGCGCAGTAGTCGCACGGAGCAGTAATCTCTGCGGCCACATGAGGGCGCCGGAGCCGCGGCAGGTCAATGTTCACATATAGCAAATAAGCAAATATCGCAGGATTTCTGTAAGTATAAACCGCGGTAACCGGAGAAAGGAGAATATAATAAACCGCAAGGCCGGTGATGGTAGCTAAACCCCCCCCCCAGTAATAGCCCCCCCCCAGTAATGGCAGCCTCAGTAATACCCCCCCTCTGTAATAGTCTCCTCAGTAATCCCCCCCTCAATAATAGCCTCCTCTGTAATACCCCCCCCCCTCTGTAATAGCCCCCTCAGTAATAGCCCCCCTCTGTAATAGTCTCCTCAGTAATCCCCCCTCAATAATAGCCTCCTCTGTAATACCCCCCCCCCCTCTGTAATAGCCCCCTCAGTAATAGCCCCCCTCTGTAATAGCCCCCCCAGTAATAGCCCTCCTCAGTAATGCCCCCCCCCCCCTCAGTAATGACCCCCTCAGTAATACCCCCCCTCAGTAATACCCCCCCCCCTCAGTAATAGCCCCCCCTCAGTAATGGCCCCCTCAGTAATTAGCCTCCTCAGTAATACCCCCCCTCAGTAATAAGCTCCCTCAGTAATAGCTCTTACACTGATTGGTACAGTCTCTATTACCTGTACCCAGACAGAGACTGGGAGCTCACTACATACAGATTATACAGTCACCACTAGGGGGAGCTCACTACATACAGATTATACAGTCACCACTAGGAGGAGCTCACTACATACAGATTATACAGTCACCACTAGGGGGAGCTCACTACATACAGATTATACAGTCACCACTAGGGGGAGCTCACTACATACAGATTATACAGTCACCACTAGGGGGAGCTCACTACATACAGAATATACAGTCACCACTAGGGGGAGCTCACTACATACAGATTATACAGTCACCACTAGAGGGAGCTCACTACATACAGATTATACAGTCACCACTAGGAGGAGCTCACTACATACAGATTATACAGTCACCACTAGGAGGAGCTCACTACATACAGATTATACAGTCACCACTAGAGGAGCTCACTACATACAGATTATACAGTCACCACTAGGGGGAGCTCACTACATACAGATTATACAGTCACCACTAGGAGGAGCTCACTACATACAGATTATACAGTCACCACTAGGGGGAGCTCACTACATACAGATTATACAGTCACCACTAGGAGGAGCTAACTACATACAGATTATACAGTCACCACTAGGAGGAGCTCACTACATACAGATTATACAGTCACCACTAGGGGGCGCTCACTACATACAGATTATACAGCCACCACTAGGGGGAGCTCACTACATACAGATTATACAGTCACCACTAGGGGAGCTCACTACATACAGATTATACAGTCACCACTAGGAGGAGCTCACTACATACAGATTATACAGTCACCACTAGGGGGAGCTCACTACATACAGATTATACAGTCACCACTAGGAGGAGCTCACTACATACAGATTATACAGTCACCACTAGGGGGAGCTCACTACATACAGATTATACAGTCACCACTAGGAGGAGCTCACTACATACAGATTATACAGTCACCACTAGGGGGAGCTCACTACATACAGATTATACAGTCACCACTAGGGGGAGCTCACTACATACAGATTATACAGTCACCACTAGGAGGATCTCACTACATACAGATTATACAGTCACCACTAGGAGGAGCTCACTACATACAGATTATACAGTCACCACTAGGAGGAGCTAACTACATACAGATTATACAGTCACCACTAGGAGGAGCTCACTACATACAGATTATACAGTCACCACTAGGGGGCGCTCACTACATACAGATTATACAGCCACCACTAGGGGGAGCTCACTACATACAGATTATACAGTCACCACTAGGGGGAGCTCACTACATACAGATTATACAGTCACCACTAGGAGGAGCTCACTACATACAGATTATACAGTCACCACTAGGTGGAGCTCACTACATACAGATTATACAGTCACCACTAGGGGGAGCTCACTACATACAGATTATACAGTCACCACTAGGGGGAGCTCACTACATACAGATTATACAGTCACCACTAGAGGGAGCTCACTACATACAGAATATACAGTCACCACTAGGGGGAGCTCACTACATACAGATTATACAGTCACCACTAGGGGGAGCTCACTACATACAGATTATACAGTCACCACTAGGGGGAGCTCACTACATACAGATTATACAGTCACCACTAGGAGGAGCTCACTACATACAGATTATACAGTCACCACTAGGTGGAGCTCACTACATACAGATTATACAGTCACCACTAGGAGGAGCTCACTACATACAGATTATACAGCCACCACTAGGGGGAGCTCACTACATACAGATTATACAGTCACCACTAGGGGGAGCTCACTACATACAGATTATACAGTCACCACTAGAGGGAGCTCACTACATACAGAATATACAGTCACCACTAGAGGGAGCTCACTACATACAGATTATACAGTCACCACTAGGAGGAGCTCACTACATACAGATTATACAGTCACCACTAGGAGGAGCTCACTACATACAGATTATACAGTCACCACTAGGGGGAGCTCACTACATACAGATTATACAGTCACCACTAGGAGGAGCTCACTACATACAGATTATACAGTCACCACTAGGAGGAGCTCACTACATACAGATTATACAGTCACCACTAGGAGGAGCTCACTACATACAGATTATACAGTCACCACTAGGGGGAGCTCACTACATACAGATTATACAGTCACCACTAGGGGGAGCTCACTACATACAGATTATACAGTCACCACTAGAGGGAGCTCACTACATACAGATTATACAGTCACCACTAGAGGGAGCTCACTACATACAGATTATACAGTCACCACTAGGAGAAGCTCACTACATACAGATTATACAGTCACCACTAGGAGGAGCTCACTACATAAAGATTATACAGTCACCACTAGGGGGAGCTCACTACATACAGATTATACAGTCACCACTAGGAGGAGCTCACTACATACAGATTATACAGTCACCACTAGGGGGAGCTCACTACATACAGATTATACAGTCACCACTAGGGGGAGCTCACTACATACAGATTATACAGTCACCACTAGGAGGAGCTCACTACATACAGATTATACAGTCACCGCTAGGAGGAGCTCACTACATACAGATTATACAGTCACCACTAGGAGGAGCTCACTACATACAGATTATACAGTCACCACTAGGGGGAGCTCACTACATACATATTTTACAGTCACCACTAGAGGGAGCTCACTACATACAGATTATACAGTCACCACTAGGGGGAGCTCACTACATACAGATTATACAGTCACCACTAGAGGGAGTTCACTACATGCAGATTATACAGTCACCACTAGGGGGAGCTCACTACATGCAGATTATACAGTCACCACTAGGGGGAGCTCACTACATACAGATTATACAGTCACCACTAGGGGGAGCTCACTACATAAAGATTATACAGTCACCACTAGGGGGAGCTCACTACATACAGATTATACAGTCACCACTAGGGGGTGCTCACTACATACAGATTATACAGTCACCACTAGGGGGAGCTCACTACATACAGATTATACAGTCAGCACTAGGGGGAGCTCACTACATACAGATTATACAGTCACCACTAGGGGGAGCTCACTACATACAGATTATACAGTCACCACTAGGAGGAGCTCACTACATACAGATTATACAGTCAGCACTAGGGGGAGCTCACTACATACAGATTATACAGTCACCACTAGGAGGAGCTCACTACATACAGATTATACAGTCACCACTAGGGGGTGCTCACTACATACAGATTATACAGTCACCACTAGGGGGAGCTCACTACATACAGATTATACAGTCACCACTAGGGGGTGCTCACTACATACAGATTATACAGTCACCACTAGGGGGAGCTCACTACATACAGATTATACAGTCACCACTAGGAGGAGCTCACTACATACAGATTATACAGTCACCACTAGGGGGTGCTCACTACATACAGATTATACAGTCACCACTAGGGGGAGCTCACTACATACAGATTATACAGTCAGCACTAGGGGGAGCTCACTACATACAGATTATACAGTCACCACTAGGGGGAGCTCACTACATACAGATTATACAGTCAGCACTAGGGGGAGCTCACTACATACAGATTATACAGTCACCACTAGGAGGAGCTCACTACATACAGATTATACAGTCACCACTAGGGGGTGCTCACTACATACAGATTATACAGTCACCACTAGGGGGAGCTCACTACATACAGATTATACAGTCAGCACTAGGGGGAGCTCACTACATACAGATTATACAGTCACCACTAGGGGGAGCTCACTACATACAGATTATACAGTCACCACTAGGGGGAGCTCACTACATACAGATTATACAGTCACCACTAGGAGGAGCTCACTACATACAGATTATACAGTCAGCACTAGGGGGAGCTCACTACATACAGATTATACAGTCACCACTAGGGGGAGCTCACTACATACAGATTATACAGCCACCACTAGGGGGAGCTAACTACATACAGATTATACAGTCACCACTAGGGGGAGCTCACTACATACAGATTATACAGTCACCACTAGGAGGAGCTCACTACATACAGATTATACAGTCACCACTAGGAGGAGCTCACTACATACAGATTATACAGTCACCACTAGGGGGAGCTCACTACATACAGATTATACAGCCACCACTAGGAAGAGCTCACTACATACAGATTATACAGCCACCACTAGGGGGAGCTCACTACATACAGATTATACAGTCACCACTAGGGGGAGCTCACTACATACAGATTATACAGTCACCACTAGGAGGAGCTCACTACATACAGATTATACAGTCACCACTAGGGGGAGCTCACTACATACAGATTATACAGTCACCACTAGGAGGAGCTCACTACATACAGATTATACAGTCACCACTAGGGGGAGCTCACTACATACAGATTATACAGTCACCACTAGGGGGAGCTCACTACATACAGATTATACAGTCACCACTAGAGGGAGCTCACTACATACAGATTATACAGTCACCACTAGGAGGAGCTCACTACATACAGATTATACAGCCACCACTAGGAAGAGCTCACTACATACAGATTATACAGCCACCACTAGAGGGAGCTCACTACATACAGATTATACAGCCACCACTAGGGGGAGCTCACTACATACAGATTATACAGTCACCACTAGGAGGAGCTCACTACATACAGATTATACAGCCACCACTAGGGGGAGCTCACTACATACAGATTATACAGCCACCACTAGGGGGAGCTCACTACATACAGATTATACAGTCACCACTAGGGGGAGCTCACTACATACAGATTATACAGTCACCACTAGGGGGAGCTCACTACATACAGATTATACAGTCACCACTAGGAGGAGCTCACTACATACAGATTATACAGTCACCACTAGGAGGAGCTCACTACATACAGATTATACAGTCACCACTAGGAGGAGCTCACTACATACAGATCATACAGTCACCACTAGAGGGAGCTCACTACATACAGATTATACAGTCACCACTAGGGGGAGCTCACTACATACAGATTATACAGTCACCACTAGAGGGAGCTCACTACATACAGATTATACAGTCACCACTAGTGGGAGCTCACTACATACAGGTTATACAGTCACCACTAGAGGGAGCTCACTACATACAGATTATACAGTCACCACTAGAGGGAGCTCACTACATACAGATTATACAGAATATACAGTCACCACTAGGGGGAGCTCACTACATACAGATTATACAGTCACCACTAGAGGGAGCTCACTACATACAGATTATACAGTCACCACTAGAGGGAGCTCACTACATACAGATTATACAGTCACCACTAGGGGGAGCTCACTACATACAGATTATACAGTCACCACTAGGGGGAGCTCACTACATACAGATTATACAGTCACCACTAGGAGGAGCTCACTACATACAGATTATACAGTCACCACTAGGGGGAGCTCACTACATACAGATTATACAGTCACCACTAGGGGGAGCTCACTACATACAGATTATACAGTCACCACTAGAGGGAGCTCACTACATACAGATTATACAGTCACCACTAGGGGGAGCTCACTACATACAGATTATACAGTCATCACTAGGAGGAGCTCACTACATACAGATTATACAGAATATACATTATACATCTACCACTAGGGGGTGCTTTATTGTACTAATATATTTTGTTAGCTCTTTGGGATCTATATGTTCAGTTATGTTCCTGCGTCTCCTGTGTATACATTACAACTGTCTGTATACGCAGTACTGTGCGGTAATGTTTATTGTTCTGGTGCCCCCTGGTCAGGGCTCTGCTCTCTTGGAACAGTGTGGCCCCCTCCAGCCAGGATAGCAGTGGCACTGGAAATGGGCGGCCATATATAGAATGTCCATCTTGGTGGGCTGTCCAGAGAGCAGGAGGCCTCCATCCCATGGACTTCTGGTGATGCTGAAGCTTGTGGGGTTGAGGTGGAGCTGAGCGTCTGAGGAGGGGTCTCTCCGTACACAACGTCCATTGCCGGAACATATGGCCTGGCTGCACAGCAAGGCGCCGCTGGTCACATTCAGCACATACATCCCCAGTATATTGTCTATATAGGACTTCACGGCAAGGCACGCCTCCTGTAATGAGAGGGACACAAGAGCTGACAGTCATTATAGCCAAAGTCATTATATGGTCTCCCATAGTGATGGCGCAGACAGTAAAAGGGATGGGGCACGGTGGGGGGGGGGGAAGCTAGAAATCCTAGAACCCCCACCCATACTGATACTAAACAGCCTGATGTCGGGACAGTTACCTTGGTCGAGCTGTAGTCAGCATTCCCCCATAAGATGATCCCTGCAGCCCCCAGAGCTGCGCTCTGCCCAATCGTCTGAATCAAGTCTTCCTGCACAAAAACAACATGTTAGCTAACAAGAAGCGAGCAATATGTGTTACAATGTGTCAGCAAATCCTGAGCGCGCGTCCTGCAGACACTCCTGTAGAGGACGTATGGCAGCCTGTATTATATCCCAGACTATTGTATCACCAGCGTCTGACCAACCCGGAGAGGGCAAATCCAGGGACAAAGTCTGATTAGACAGAAGCACTTTGTTATTGTTGTTTTGTCCTTCCTTCATTTGTAACTGAGCCTGTGTGTAGGGCAATATTACTAAGCGACTTACTGACATGTTTTGTGGAGTTATGTGCTTCCCGTTGGAGCACTGACCTCTTCCCTGCTCCTCTGATGCACAATGTGTGAACAGGAGGTAAGACTCACAATGCAGGAGCGCCTCTACCTGACTCCAATAGTCCTTCATCTGAGGGAAATGAGAAGAAGAGAAGGCCAGTGCTCCGGAGGAGAGCACATAACTCCACCATACAGCTGCAGTGCGTTACTTATCACACAACACACAGACAGGGGGCAAAACATTTCACAGAGAAGAAAGGAGGGAGATGCAGCTACTTTGTGTCTGCCAGGTGGGAGGAGCTGAAGAAGTGAGGAGACGCCTGATTGGCTAGGATGTTGAGAACAATGCTAACATCACACATGGACAGACCCTCCCTCTCAGCAAGTATGGACGGTGCTCCTGCAGCTTCTCTGAGAGATCTGTTTACCTGCTCCAGGAAGTCCATGCTATAGGTGTAGACAATTCGGGCGTAGGGTAAAACAGGGATCTCCCCCTCTGACCTCTTAGTGGACACCCTGAAGGCTTCTCCCAACCTGTGCTTCACGTATCGGCCCACATATTGTGAGTTCCTCAGCAGCTCCTCCAGGTAGATGTCGGGGTACAGGGCTCGGCTGGACTTCCACATCCATTCCAGCTGGTCATTCCTCTCCACCTCAGCCTGGGGACATTCTCCCGTGTAATTCTGACTTGAGTTTTTGTAGCCATAATTGTAGCACGAGGGAAAACCATAAAAGCCCCACAATCCACCGGCTCTTAATTTACAGCCCAAATCCAAGGTACCTTCCATGAACATCTCAGCAGCTTCCTGGAATTCCTTCTTGGCCTCCCTCACCACCTCCTCCTCTGACCAGTGTGGATGCCGCAGTCTCACCAGCTCCTCCGAACGCTGCCTGTAGATGGACTTTGTATCCCAGTTGCGATCCCACAGAGGCCTCCAGTTCTCCCAGTCCACCACCACCACACCAGCAAAGTCTGGAGACACAATTGTTGCATTCAGGTCCACAAGTGCCTGCTTGAGATGTTGAGTGAGGCTGGCGTTTTGGGGTGTGCCGCCATTGATGGAGTTCCCATCACTGTCATAGTAAGGGTAGTGGCCTAGCTGGCTACTGTAGAAGATCACCATCTCACTGCCCACAAAGGACTGGTTCTCATTAACAACAATGTCAAAGGGCTGCAGGTCCAGATCCACCCCATACGTGGCCCAGCAGCGGCTAGTGGGAGCGTTCCAGACTGTAATGAAAGGCCGGCCAGGGAGGATGGAGGCTGGAGCGGCAAGAGCGCAAACCAGAAGAGCGCAAACCAGGAGCAGAGAGACGCTCATCACCGAGTCTAAGCAGAGGAGAAAATGTCACTGTTACTAGTGCACATGTGATATAATCTGTGAGCTGCTCGATATTAGTGCACATGTGATATAATCTGTGAGCTGATGGATACTAGTGCACATGTGATATAATCTGTGAGCTGATGGATACTAGTGCACATGTGATATAATCTGTGAGCTGATGGATACTAGTGCACATGTGATATAATCTGTGAGCTGATGGATACTAGTGCACATGTGATATAATCTGTGAGCTGCTCGATATTAGTGCACATGTGATATAATCTGTGAGCTGCTGGATACTAGTGCACATGTGATATAATCTGTGATCTGCTGGATACTAGTGCACATGTGATATAATCTGTGATCTGCTGGATACTAGTGCACATGTGATATAATCTGTGAGCTGCTCGATATTAGTGCACATGTGATATAATCTGTGATCTGCTGGATACTAGTGCACATGTGATATAATCTGTGATCTGCTGGATACTAGTGCACATGTGATATAATCTGTGAGCTGCTGGATACTAGTGCACATGTGATATAATCTGTGATCTGCAGGATACTAGTGCACATGTGATATAATCTGTGATCTGCTGGATACTAGTGCACATGTGATATAATCTGTGAGCTGCTGGATACTAGTGCACATGTGATATAATCTGTGATCTGCAGGATACTAGTGCACATATGATATAATCTGTGATCTGCTGGATACTAGTGCACATGTGATATAATCTGTGAGCTGATGGATACCAGTGCACATGTGATATAATCTGTGAGCTGCTGGATACTAGTGCACATGTGATATAATCTGTGAGCTGCTCGATATTAGTGCACATGTGATATAATCTGTGATCTGCTGGATACTAGTGCACATGTGATATAATCTGTGATCTGCTGGATACTAGTGCACATGTGATATAATCTGTGAGCTGATGGATACTAGTGCACATGTGATATAATCTGTGAGCTGATGGATACTAGTGCACATGTGATATAATCTGTGAGCTGATGGATACTAGTGCACATGTGATATAATCTGTGAGCTGCTCGATATTAGTGCACATGTGATATAATCTGTGAGCTGCTGGATACTAGTGCACATGTGATATAATCTGTGATCTGCTGGATACTAGTGCACATGTGATATAATCTGTGATCTGCTGGATACTAGTGCACATGTGATATAATCTGTGAGCTGCTCGATATTAGTGCACATGTGATATAATCTGTGATCTGCTGGATACTAGTGCACATGTGATATAATCTGTGATCTGCTGGATACTAGTGCACATGTGATATAATCTGTGAGCTGCTGGATACTAGTGCACATGTGATATAATCTGTGATCTGCAGGATACTAGTGCACATGTGATATAATCTGTGATCTGCTGGATACTAGTGCACATGTGATATAATCTGTGAGCTGCTGGATACTAGTGCACATGTGATATAATCTGTGATCTGCAGGATACTAGTGCACATATGATATAATCTGTGATCTGCTGGATACTAGTGCACATGTGATATAATCTGTGAGCTGATGGATACCAGTGCACATGTGATATAATCTGTGAGCTGCTGGATACTAGTGCACATGTGATATAATCTGTGAGCTGCTCGATATTAGTGCACATGTGATATAATCTGTGAGCTGCTCGATATTAGTGCACATGTGATATAATCTGTGAGCTGCTCGATATTAGTGCACATGTGATATAATCTGTGAGCTGCAGGATACTAGTGCACATGTGATATAATCTGTGAGTTGCTGGATACTAGTGCACATGTGATATAATCTGTGATCTGCTGGATACTAGTGCACATGTGATATAATCTGTGATCTGCTGGATACTAGTGCACATGTGATATAATCTGTGATCTGCTGGATACTAGTGCACATGTGATATAATCTGTGATCTGCAGGATACTAGTGCACATGTGATATAATCTGTGAGCTGATGGATACTAGTGCACATGTGATATAATCTGTGAGCTGCTGGATACTAGTGCACATGTGATATAATCTGTGATCTGCAGGATACTAGTGCACATGTGATATAATCTGTGATCTGCAGGATACTAGTGCACATGTGATATAATCTGTGAGCTGCTGGATACTAGTGCACATGTGATATAATCTGTGATCTGCAGGATACTAGTGCACATGTGATATAATCTGTGATCTGCAGGATACTAGTGCACATGTGATATAATCTGTGAGCTGCTGGATACTAGTGCACATGTGATATAATCTGTGATCTGCAGGATACTAGTGCACATGTGATATAATCTGTGATCTGCAGGATACTAGTGCACATGTGATATAATCTGTGAGCTGATGGATACCAGTGCACATGTGATATAATCTGTGAGTTGATGGATACTAGTGCACATGTGATATAATCTGTGAGCTGCTCGATATTAGTGCACATGTGATATAATCTGTGATCTGCAGGATACTAGTGCACATGTGATATAATCTGTGATCTGCTGGATACTAGTGCACATGTGATATAATCTGTGAGTTGATGTATACTAGTGCACATGTGATATAATCTGTGAGTTGATGGATACTAGTGCACATGTGATATAATCTGTGAGCTGATGGATACTAGTGCACATGTGATATAAACTGTGAGCTGATGTATACTAGTGCACATGTTATATAATCTGTGAGCTGCTGGATACTAGTGCACATGTGATATAATCTGTGATCTGCTGGATACTTGTGCACATGTGATATAATCTGTGAGCTGATGTATACTAGTGCACATGTGATATAATCTGTGATCTGCTGGATACTAGTGCACATGTGATATAATCTGTGAGCTGATGGATACTAGTGCACATGTGATATAATCTGTGAGCTGATGGATACCAGTGCACATGTGATATAATCTGTGAGCTGATGGATACTAGTGCACATGTGATATAATCTGTGATCTGCTGGATACTAGTGCACATGTGATATAATCTGTGAGCTGATGGATACTAGTGCACATGTGATATAATCTGTGAGCTGATGGATACTAGTGCACATGTGATATAATCTGTGAGCTGATGGATACTAGTGCACATGTGATATAAACTGTGAGCTGATGTATACTAGTGCACATGTTATATAATCTGTGAGCTGCTGGATACTAGTGCACATGTGATATAATCTGTGATCTGCTGGATACTAGTGCACATGTGATATAATCTGTGATCTGCTGGATACTAGTGCACATGTGATATAATCTGTGATCTGCTGGATACTAGTGCACATGTGATATAATCTGTGAGCTGATGGATACTAGTGCACATGTGATATAATCTGTGAGCTGATGGATACCAGTGCACATGTGATATAATCTGTGAGCTGATGGATACCAGTGCACATGTGATATAATCTGTGATCTGCTGGATACTAGTGCACATGTGATATAATCTGTGAGCTGATGGATACTAGTGCACATGTGATATAATCTGTGAGCTGATGGATACTAGTGCACATGTGATATAATCTGTGATCTGCTGGATACTAGTGCACATGTGATATAATCTGTGAGCTGCTGGATACTAGTGCACATGTGATATAATCTGTGATCTGCAGGATACTAGTGCACATGTGATATAATCTGTGAGCTGCAGGATACTAGTGCACATGTGATATAATCTGTGAGCTGCTGGATACTAGTGCACATGTGATATAATCTGTGATCTGCTGGATACTAGTGCACATGTGATATAATCTGTGATCTGCTGGATACTAGTGCACATGTGATATAATCTGTGAGCTGATGGATACCAGTGCACATGTGATATAATCTGTGAGCTGATGGATACTAGTGCACATGTGATATAATCTGTGAGCTGCAGGATACTAGTGCACATGTGATATAATCTGTGATCTGCTGGATACTAGTGCACATGTGATATAATCTGTGAGCTGCAGGATACTAGTGCACATGTGATATAATCTGTGAGCTGCAGGATACTAGTGCACATGTGATATAATCTGTGAGCTGCAGGATACCAGTGCACATGTGATATAATCTGTGAGCTGCTGGATACTAGTGCACATGTGATATAATCTGTGAGCTGATGGATACCAGTGCACATGTGATATAATCTGTGATCTGCAGGATACTAGTGCACATGTGATATAATCTGTGAGCTGCAGGATACTAGTGCACATGTGATATAATCTGTGATCTGCTGGATACTAGTGCACATGTGATATAATCTGTGAGCTGCAGGATACTAGTGCACATGTGATATAATCTGTGAGCTGCAGGATACTAGTGCACATGTGATATAATCTGTGAGCTGCAGGATACCAGTGCACATGTGATATAATCTGTGAGCTGCTGGATACTAGTGCACATGTGATATAATCTGTGAGCTGATGGATACCAGTGCACATGTGATATAATCTGTGAGCTGATGGATACTAGTGCACATGTGATATAATCTGTGATCTGCTGGATACTAGTGCACATGTGATATAATCTGTGAGCTTCTGGATACTAGTGCACATGTGATATAATCTGTGAGCTGATGGATACTAGTGCATATGTGATATAATCTGTGATCTGCTGGATACTAGTGCACATGTGATATAATCTGTGAGCTGCTGGATACTAGTGCACATGTGATATAATCTATGATCTGCTGGATACTAGTGCACATGTGATATAATCTGTGAGCTGATGGATACTAGTGCACATGTGATATAATCTGTGAGCTGATGGATACCAGTGCACATGTGATATAATCTGTAATCTGCTGGATACTAGTGCACATGTGATATAATCTGTGAGCTGATGGATACTAGTGCACATGTGATATAATCTGTGATCTGCTGGATACTAGTGCACATGTGATATAATCTGTGAGCTGCAGGATACTAGTGCACATGTGATATAATCTGTGAGCTGCAGGATACTAGTGCACATGTGATATAATCTGTGAGCTGCAGGATACTAGTGCACATGTGATATAATCTGTGAGTTGCTGGATACTAGTGCACATGTGATATAATCTGTGAGCTGATGGATACTAGTGCACATGTGATATAATCTGTGAGCTGCAGGATACTAGTGCACATGTGATATAATCTGTAATCTGCTGGATACTAGTGCACATGTGATATAATCTGTGAGTTGTTGCCGAATCTGCATATTACGCTACAATTGTCACAACAATATAATCTGCATTTGTAGCCTTCCGTTTGTGTCTGTCCTTACCTCTTTTTGCTGCAGTCTGTGCCCTTCTAGACATCGTCTGATACACGGGGTCACCTCATACCCGCCACAGAACACCCATTATATCCCAGTGAGGAAAACTCGTATCTGGTGACACTTCCTCTGTGGTGTCCTCCCTTCTACTCGTCTCCTTCTCCTCTTCCTCTTTCAGTTCCTTACTTTAGTCATAACAGCTCCTCCTCCTCCTCCTCAGCTCCAGCCGCTCATCCAGCAAGATGTCTGAAGTCTTCAGTGTGAGATACAGAAGTGGAGAAAAAGTGACATAACATATAGACAACATAAAGAGGGATTTATATGTACCCCAAAATACTGCCTGACATAACACACATGATATCTACTAAGAATCTCTGACAGAGCACCTATATCATATATTACTGAAGATTATATTATACTCCAGAGCTGCGCTCACTATTCTGCTGGTACAGTCACTGTGTACATACATTACATTACTTATCCTGTATTATACTCCAGAGCTGCGCTCACTATTCTGCTGGTACAGTCACTGTGTACATACATTACATTACTTATCCTGTATTATACTCCAGAGCTGCGCTCACTATTCTGCTGGTACAGTCACTGTGTACATACATTACATTACTTATCCTGTATTATACTCCAGAGCAGCGCTCACTATTCTGCTGGTGCAGTCACTGTGTACATACATTACATTACTTATCCTGTATTATACTCCAGAGCTGCGCTCACTATTCTGCTGGTGCAGTCACTGTGTACGTACATTACATTACTTATCCTGTATTATACTCCAGAGCTGCGCTCACTATTCTGCTGGTACAGTCACTGTGTACATACATTACATTACTTATCCTGTATTATACTCCAGAGCTGCGCTCACTATTCTGCTGGTACAGTCACTGTGTACATACATTACATTACTTATCCTGTATTATACTCCAGAGCTGCGCTCACTATTCTGCTGGTACAGTCACTGTGTACATACATTACATTACTTATCCTGTATTATACTCCAGAGCTGCGCTCACTATTCTGCTGGTGCAGTCACTGTGTACATACATTACTTATCCTGTATTATACTCCAGAGCTGCGCTCACTATTCTGCTGGTACAGTCACTGTGTACATACATTACATTACTTATCCTGTATTATACTCCAGAGCTGCGCTCACTATTCTGCTGGTACAGTCACTGTGTACATACATTACATTACTTATCCTGTATTATACTCCAGAGCTGCGCTCACTATTCTGCTGGTACAGTCACTGTGTACATACATTACATTACTTATCCTGTATTATACTCCAGAGCTGCGCTCACTATTCTGCTGGTACAGTCACTGTGTACATACATTACATTACTTATCCTGTATTATACTCCAGAGCTGCGCTCACTATTCTGCTGGTGCAGTCACTGTGTACATACATTACATTACTTATCCTGTATTATACTCCAGAGCTGCGCTCACTATTCTGCTGGTACAGTCACTGTGTACATACATTACATTACTTATCCTGTATTATACTCCAGAGCTGCGCTCACTATTCTGCTGGTGCAGTCACTGTGTACATACATTACATTACTTATCCTGTATTATACTCCAGAGCTGCGCTCACTATTCTGCTGGTGCAGTCACTGTGTACATACATTACATTACTTATCCTGTATTATACTCCAGAGCTGCGCTCACTATTCTGCTGGTGCAGTCACTGTGTACATACATTACATTACTTATCCTGTATTATACTCCAGAGCTGCGCTCACTATTCTGCTGGTACAGTCACTGTGTACATACATTACATTACTTATCCTGTATTATACCCCAGAGCTGCGCTCACTATTCTGCTGGTACAGTCACTGTGTACATACATTACATTACTTATCCTGTATTATACCCCAGAGCTGCGCTCACTATTCTGCTGGTGCAGTCACTGTGTACATACATTACATTACTTATCCTGTATTATACCCCAGAGCTGCGCTCACTATTCTGCTGGTACAGTCACTGTGTACATACATTACATTACTTATCCTGTATTATACTCCAGAGCTGCGCTCACTATTCTGCTGGTACAGTCACTGTGTACATACATTACATTACTTATCCTGTGTTATACTCCAGAGCTGCGCTCACTATTCTGCTGGTACAGTCACTGTGTACATACATTACATTACTTATCCTGTGTTATACTCCAGAGCTGCGCTCACTATTCTGCTGGTACAGTCACTGTGTACATACATTACATTACTTCTCCTGTGTTATACTCCAGAGCTGCGCTCACTATTCTGCTGGTACAGTCACTGTGTACATACATTACATTACTTCTCCTGTATTATACTCCAGAGCTGCGCTCACTATTCTGCTGGTGCAGTCACTGTGTACATACATTACATTACTTCTCCTGTATTATACTCCAGAGCTGCGCTCACTGTTCTGCTGGTGCAGTCACTGTGTACATACATTACATTACTTCTCCTGTATTATACTCCAGAGCTGCGCTCACTATTCTGCTGGTACAGTCACTGTGTACATACATTACATTACTTCTCCTGTATTATACTCCAGAGCTGCGCTCACTATTCTGCTGGTACAGTCACTGTGTACATACATTACATTACTTATCCTGTATTATACTCCAGAGCTGCGCTCACTATTCTGCAGGTACAGTCACTGTGTACATACATTACATTACTTATCCTGTATTATACTCCAGAGCTGCGCTCACTATTCTGCTGGTACAGTCACTGTGTACATACATTACATTACTTATCCTGTATTATACCCCAGAGCTGCGCTCACTATTCTGCTGGTGCAGTCACTGTGTACATACATTACATTACTTATCCTGTATTATACTCCAGAGCTGCGCTCACTATTCTGCTGGTACAGTCACTGTGTACATACATTACATTACTTATCCTGTATTATACCCCAGAGCTGCGCTCACTATTCTGCTGGTGCAGTCACTGTGTACATACATTACATTACTTATCCTGTATTATACTCCAGAGCTGCGCTCACTATTCTGCTGGTACAGTCACTGTGTACATACATTACATTACTTATCCTGTATTATACCCCAGAGCTGCGCTCACTATTCTGCTGGTACAGTCACTGTGTACATACATTACATTACTTATCCTGTATTATACCCCAGAGCTGCGCTCACTATTCTGCTGATACAGTCACTGTGTACATACATTACATTACTTATCCTGTATTATACTCCAGAGCTGCGCTCACTGTTCTGCTGGTGCAGTCACTGTGTATATACATTACATTACTTATCCTGTATCATACCCCAGAGCTGCGCTCACTATTCTGCTGGTACAGTCACTGTGTACATACATTACATTACTTATCCTGTATTATACTCCAGAGCAGCGCTCACTATTCTGCTGGTACAGTCACTGTGTACATACATTACATTACTTATCCTGTATTATACTCCAGAGCAGCGCTCACTATTCTGCTGGTATAGTCACTGTGTACATACATTACATTACTTATCCTGTATTATACTCCAGAGCTGCGCTCACTATTCTGCTGGTGCAGTCACTGTGCACATACATTACTTATCCTGTATTATACTCCAGAGCTGCGCTCACTATTCTGCTGGTACAGTCACTGTGTACATACATTACATTACTTATCCTGTATTATACTCCAGAGCTGCGCTCACTATTCTGCTGGTGCAGTCACTGTGTACATACATTACATTACTTATCCTGTATTATACTCCAGAGCTGCGCTCACTATTCTGCTGGTACAGTCACTGTGTACATACATTACATTACTTATCCTGTATTATACTCCAGAGCTGCGCTCACTATTCTGCTGGTGCAGTCACTGTGTACATACATTACATTACTTATCCTGTATTATACTCCAGAGCTGCGCTCACTATTCTGCTGGTACAGTCACTGTGTACATACATTACTTATCCTGTATTATACTCCAGAGCTGCACTCACTATTCTGCTGGTACAGTCACTGTGTACATACATTACATTACTTATCCTGTATTATACTCCAGAGCTGCGCTCACTATTCTGCTGGTACAGTCACTGTGTACATACATTACATTACTTCTCCTGTATTATACTCCAGAGCTGCGCTCACTATTCTGCTGGTGCAGTCACTGTGTACATACATTACATTACTTATCCTGTATTATACTCCAGAGCTGCGCTCACTATTCTGCTGGTGCAGTCACTGTGTACATACATTACATTACTTATCCTGTATTATACTCCAGAGCTGCGCTCACTATTCTGCTGGTACAGTCACTGTGTACATACATTACATTACTTCTCCTGTATTATACTCCAGAGCTGCGCTCACTATTCTGCTGGTGCAGTCACTGTGTACATACATTACATTACTTATCCTGTATTATACTCCAGAGCTGCGCTCACTATTCTGCTGGTGCAGTCACTGTGTACATACATTACATTACTTATCCTGTATTATACTCCAGAGCTGCACTCACTATTCTGCTGGTGCAGTCACTGCGTACATACATTACATTACTTATCCTGTATTATACTCCAGAGCTGCACTCACTATTCTGCTGGTGTAGTCACTGTGTACATACATTACATTACTTATCCTGTATTATACTCCAGAGCTGTGCTCACTATTCTGCTGGTGCAGTCACTGTGTACATACATTACATTACTTATCCTGTATTATACTCCAGAGCTGCGCTCACTATTCTGCTGGTACAGTCACTGTGTACATACATTACATTACTTATCCTGTATTATACTCCAGAGCTGCGCTCACTATTCTGCTGGTGCAGTCACTGTGTATATACATTACATTACTTATCCTGTATTATACTCCAGAGCTGCGCTCACTATTGTGCTGGTACAGTCACTGTGTACATACATTACATTACTTATCCTGTATTATACTCCAGAGCTGCGCTCACTATTGTGCTGGTACAGTCACTGTGTACATACATTACTTATCCTGTATTATACCCCAGAGCTGCGCTCACTATTCTGCTGGTACAGTCACTGTGTACATACATTACATTACTTATCCTGTATTATACCCCAGAGCTGCGCTCACTATTCTGCTGGTGCAGTCACTGTGTATATACATTACATTACTTATCCTGTATTATACTCCAGAGCTGCGCTCACTATTGTGCTGGTACAGTCACTGTGTACATACATTACATTACTTATCCTGTATTATACTCCAGAGCTGCGCTCACTATTCTGCTGGTACAGTCACTGTGTACATACATTACATTACTTATCCTGTATTATACTCCAGAGCTGCGCTCACTATTCTGCTGGTACAGTCACTGTGTACATACATTACATTACTTATCCTGTATTATACCCCAGAGCTGCGCTCACTATTCTGCTGGCGCAGTCACTGTGTACATACATTACATTACTTATCCTGTATTATACTCCAGAGCTGTGCTCACTATTCTGCTGGTACAGTCACTGTGTACATACATTACATTACTTATCCTGTATTATACTCCAGAGCTGCGCTCACTATTCTGCTGGTACAGTCACTGTGTACATACATTACTTCTCCTGTATTATACTCCAGAGCTGCGCTCACTATTCTGCTGGTGCAGTCACTGTGTACATACATTACATTACTTATCCTGTATTATACTCCAGAGCTGCGCTCACTATTCTGCTGGTACAGTCACTGTGTACATACATTACATTACTTATCCTGTATTATACCCCAGAGCTGTGCTCACTATTCTGCTGGTGCAGTCACTGTGTACATTACATTACTTATCCTGTATTATACTCCAGAGCTGCGCTCACTATTCTGCTGGTGCAGTCACTGTGTACATACATTACATTACTTATCCTGTATTATACTCCAGAGCTGCGCTCACTATTCTGCTGGTACAGTCACTGTGTACATACATTACATTACTTATCCTGTATTATACTCCAGAGCTGCGCTCACTATTCTGCTGGTACAGTCACTGTGTACATACATTACATTACTTATCCTGTATTATACTCCAGAGCTGCGCTCACTATTCTACTAGTGCAGTCACTGTGTACATACATTACATTACTTATCCTGTATTATACTTCAGAGCTGCGCTCACTATTCTGCCGGTACAGTCACTGTGTACATACATTACATTACTTATCCTGTATTATACTCCGGAGCTGCGCTCACTATTCTGCTGGTGCAGTCACTGTGTACATACATTACATTACTTATCCTGTATTATACCCCAGAGCTGCGCTCACTATTCTGCTGGTACAGTCACTGTGTACATACATTACATTACTTATCCTGTATTATACTCCAGAGCTGCGCTCACTATTCTGCTGGTGCAGTCACTGTGCACATACATTACTTATCCTGTATTATACTCCAGAGCTGCGCTCACTATTCTGCTGGTACAGTCACTGTGTACATACATTACATTACTTATCCTGTATTATACTCCAGAGCTGCGCTCACTATTCTGCTGGTGCAGTCACTGTGTACATACATTACATTACTTATCCTGTATTATACTCCAGAGCTGCGCTCACTATTCTGCTGGTACAGTCACTGTGTACATACATTACATTACTTATCCTGTATTATACTCCAGAGCTGCGCTCACTATTCTGCTGGTGCAGTCACTGTGTACATACATTACATTACTTATCCTGTATTATACTCCAGAGCTGCGCTCACTATTCTGCTGGTACAGTCACTGTGTACATACATTACTTATCCTGTATTATACTCCAGAGCTGCACTCACTATTCTGCTGGTACAGTCACTGTGTACATACATTACATTACTTATCCTGTATTATACTCCAGAGCTGCGCTCACTATTCTGCTGGTACAGTCACTGTGTACATACATTACATTACTTCTCCTGTATTATACTCCAGAGCTGCGCTCACTATTCTGCTGGTGCAGTCACTGTGTACATACATTACATTACTTATCCTGTATTATACTCCAGAGCTGCGCTCACTATTCTGCTGGTGCAGTCACTGTGTACATACATTACATTACTTATCCTGTATTATACTCCAGAGCTGCGCTCACTATTCTGCTGGTACAGTCACTGTGTACATACATTACATTACTTCTCCTGTATTATACTCCAGAGCTGCGCTCACTATTCTGCTGGTGCAGTCACTGTGTACATACATTACATTACTTATCCTGTATTATACTCCAGAGCTGCGCTCACTATTCTGCTGGTGCAGTCACTGTGTACATACATTACATTACTTATCCTGTATTATACTCCAGAGCTGCACTCACTATTCTGCTGGTGCAGTCACTGCGTACATACATTACATTACTTATCCTGTATTATACTCCAGAGCTGCACTCACTATTCTGCTGGTGTAGTCACTGTGTACATACATTACATTACTTATCCTGTATTATACTCCAGAGCTGTGCTCACTATTCTGCTGGTGCAGTCACTGTGTACATACATTACATTACTTATCCTGTATTATACTCCAGAGCTGCGCTCACTATTCTGCTGGTACAGTCACTGTGTACATACATTACATTACTTATCCTGTATTATACTCCAGAGCTGCGCTCACTATTCTGCTGGTGCAGTCACTGTGTATATACATTACATTACTTATCCTGTATTATACTCCAGAGCTGCGCTCACTATTGTGCTGGTACAGTCACTGTGTACATACATTACATTACTTATCCTGTATTATACTCCAGAGCTGCGCTCACTATTGTGCTGGTACAGTCACTGTGTACATACATTACTTATCCTGTATTATACCCCAGAGCTGCGCTCACTATTCTGCTGGTACAGTCACTGTGTACATACATTACATTACTTATCCTGTATTATACCCCAGAGCTGCGCTCACTATTCTGCTGGTGCAGTCACTGTGTATATACATTACATTACTTATCCTGTATTATACTCCAGAGCTGCGCTCACTATTGTGCTGGTACAGTCACTGTGTACATACATTACATTACTTATCCTGTATTATACTCCAGAGCTGCGCTCACTATTCTGCTGGTACAGTCACTGTGTACATACATTACATTACTTATCCTGTATTATACTCCAGAGCTGCGCTCACTATTCTGCTGGTACAGTCACTGTGTACATACATTACATTACTTATCCTGTATTATACCCCAGAGCTGCGCTCACTATTCTGCTGGCGCAGTCACTGTGTACATACATTACATTACTTATCCTGTATTATACTCCAGAGCTGTGCTCACTATTCTGCTGGTACAGTCACTGTGTACATACATTACATTACTTATCCTGTATTATACTCCAGAGCTGCGCTCACTATTCTGCTGGTACAGTCACTGTGTACATACATTACTTCTCCTGTATTATACTCCAGAGCTGCGCTCACTATTCTGCTGGTGCAGTCACTGTGTACATACATTACATTACTTATCCTGTATTATACTCCAGAGCTGCGCTCACTATTCTGCTGGTACAGTCACTGTGTACATACATTACATTACTTATCCTGTATTATACCCCAGAGCTGTGCTCACTATTCTGCTGGTGCAGTCACTGTGTACATTACATTACTTATCCTGTATTATACTCCAGAGCTGCGCTCACTATTCTGCTGGTGCAGTCACTGTGTACATACATTACATTACTTATCCTGTATTATACTCCAGAGCTGCGCTCACTATTCTGCTGGTACAGTCACTGTGTACATACATTACATTACTTATCCTGTATTATACTCCAGAGCTGCGCTCACTATTCTGCTGGTACAGTCACTGTGTACATACATTACATTACTTATCCTGTATTATACTCCAGAGCTGCGCTCACTATTCTACTAGTGCAGTCACTGTGTACATACATTACATTACTTATCCTGTATTATACTTCAGAGCTGCGCTCACTATTCTGCCGGTACAGTCACTGTGTACATACATTACATTACTTATCCTGTATTATACTCCGGAGCTGCGCTCACTATTCTGCTGGTGCAGTCACTGTGTACATACATTACATTACTTATCCTGTATTATACCCCAGAGCTGCGCTCACTATTCTGCTGGTACAGTCACTGTGTACATACATTACATTACTTATCCTGTATTATACTCCAGAGCTGCGCTCACTATTCTGCTGGTGCAGTCACTGTGTACATACATTACATTACTTATCCTGTATTATACCCCAGAGCTGCGCTCACTATTCTGCTGGTACAGTCACTGTGTACATACATTACATTACTTATCCTGTATTATACTCCAGAGCTGCGCTCACTATTCTGCTGGTACAGTCACTGTGTACATACATTACATTACTTATCCTGTATTATACCCCAGAGCTGCGCTCACTATTCTGCCGGTACAGTCACTGTGTACATACATTACATTACTTATCCTGTATTATACTCCAGAGCTGCGCTCACTATTCTGCTGGTACAGTCACTGTGTACATACATTACTTATCCTGTATTATACTCCAGAGCTGCGCTCACTATTCTGACAGTCTGTGGGACATTTCTGTATATACTGTAATACCTGCTGCACACAGAGTCCGTTTTCTTTCGGTGCCATGTTAGTACGGAGCTGTTAGATGTTGCGGTATTATACATACAGAAGTTGGAGGATCCATAGTGATCACAGCTTCCAGAGGTCCAGAGGTAAGATGCCCCCCTCCACCTCCTGGCTGCCTATACACATCACACGTATATGATATATTGCTCCGCGGTCTCAGGTCTCTCAATAAGAAGCAGCCGTTCCCTCACCCCCCCCCCCCCCATCCTGAGCCCTGACAAGTCTCTGACAACTAAACAGCCATAAGTTTTAGGTGTCAGAAGTCGGAGACCCCGGCAGACCCTTCAAAAAGTCACGTTATATTTGTAAGCGGTAAAATATAAACCTGCTGTCGCCGTAATCGCAACGTCCCGCCGGACAGATCTGTGATATCATCTACAATGTAGAGGGAACTCTGAAAAAACAAGGCAAAATACTGATATAGAAATGTGCGACGTGTGAATAAGAGCTAATGAAAGCATGGTATGTACCCCAAGATGGCAGCAAGTGACAGCACAAGGACAGGCCCCCGTGTAGTGATGTCTGCAGCGAAACCCAAACTTATCAATTATGGAGGGCGCAGAAGGAAAGTATGAAGAAAATCACTGAGCAGCAACGTCCGACCTACCCCGGGCTTAAGGGGTTAATGCCTTATTTATCTGCAGTACCAGATCTGACCAGCAGCCGGCGACAAATCCTTACCCATAGAGAATATTAGCGGATCGGACCACCACACAGACAGGGGTCGTCAGACAACATCATAGACCAGACACAGCCTGCACCAGGTTGTCCATACAAAGCGGCTACAACACACCGAGGATACAGTGTAAAGCATTGCTGCAAATAACGCCATAATGCCGGTGCCCCGGTGTACTGCCCCTTTAAGTGCCATCAGATCAGGTCACACAGCCCCCCCATCAGTCATCAGCCCCCCCCCCCCCATCAGTCCTTGCCCCCTCTGACGTCTTCATGGACTAGTCTGGATTCATTTAGTAGAAACTTTCTCTATGTGTCTATGTAAATGAGGTGATAAAATATACCTCCTATAGAAGAACCCGACCATAATATACCTCCCATAGAAGGACCCAACCATAATATACCTCCTATAGAAGGACCCGACCATAATATACCTCCTATAGAAGGACCCGACCATAATATACCTCCCATAGAAGGACCCAACCATAATATACCTCCCATAGAAGGACCCAACCATAATATACCTCCTATAGAAGGACCCAACCATAATGTACCTCCCATAGAAGGACCCAACCATAATATACCTCCCATAGAAGGACCCAACCATAATATACCTCCTATAGAAGGACCCAACCATAATATACCTCCCATAGAAGGACCCAACCATAATATACCTCCCATAGAAGGACCCAACCATAATATACCTCCCATAGAAGGACCCAACCATAATATACCTCCCATAGAAGGACCCAACCATAATATACCTCATATAGAAGGACCCGACCATAATATACCTCCTATAGAAGGACCCGACCATAATATACCTCCTATAGAAGGACCCGACCATAATATACCTCCTATAGAAGGACCCGACCATAATATACCTCCTATAGAAGGACCCGACCATAATATACCTCCCATAGAAGGACCCAACCATAATATACCTCCTATAGAAGGACCCGACCATAATATACCTCCCATAGAAGGACCCGACCATAATATACCTCCCATAGAAGGACCCAACCATAATATACCTCCTATAGAAGGACCCAACCATAATATACCGCCTATAGAAGGACCCAACCATAATATACCTCCTATAGAAGGACCCAACCATAATATACCTCCCATAGAAGGACCCAACCATAATATACCTCCCATAGAAGGACCCAACCATAATATACCTCCCATAGAAGGACCCAACCATAATATACCTCCTATAGAAGGACCCAACCATAATATACCTCCCATAGAAGGACCCAACCATAATATACCTCCCATAGAAGGACCCAACCATAATATACCTCCCATAGAAGGACCCAACCATAATATACCTCCTATAGAAGGACCCAACCATAATATACCTCCCATAGAAGGACCCAACCATAATATACCTCCCATAGAAGGACCCAACCATAATATACCGCCTATAGAAGGACCCAACCATAATATACCTCCCATAGAAAGACCCAACCATAATATACCGCCTATAGAAGGACCCAACCATAATATACCTCCCATAGAAGGACCCAACCATAATATACCTCCTATAGAAGGACCCAACCATAATATACCTCCTATAGAAGACCCAACCATAATATACCTCCTATAGAAGGACCCAACCATAATATACCTCCTACAGAAGGACCTAACTATAATATACCTCCTATAGAAGGACCCAACCATGATATACCTCCTATAGAAGGACCCAACCATAATATACCTCCTATAGAAGGTCACAACTATAATATACCTCCTATAGAAGGTCACAACTATAATATACCTCCTATAGAAGGTCCCAACTATAATATACCTCCTATAGAAGGACCCAACCATAATATACCTCCTATAGAAGGACCTAACTATAATATACCTCCTATAGAAGGACCCAACCATAATATACCTCCTATAGAAGGACCCAACCATAATATACCTCCTATAGAAGGACCCAACCATAATATACCTCCTATAGAAGACCCAACCATAATATACCTCCTATAGAAGGACCCAACCATAATATACCTCCTACAGAAGGACCTAACTATAATATACCTCCTATAGAAGGACCCAACCATAATATACCTCCTATAGAAGGTCACAACTATAATATAGCTCCTACAGAAGGACCTAACTATAATATACCTCCTATAGAAGCTCAGAGCTGCAATCTAGCTCCCATAGAAGGTCCCAACCATAATATAGCTCCTATAGAAGGTCCCAACTATAATATACCTCCTATAGAAGGTCACAACTATAATATAGCTCCTACAGAAGGACCCAACTATAATATACCTCCTATAGAAGGACCCAACCATAATATACCTCCTATAGAAGGTCACAACTATAATATACCTCCTATAGAAGGATCCAACCATAATATACCTCCTATAGAAGGTCCCAACTATAATATACCTCCTATAGAAGGACCCAACCATAATATACCTCCTATAGAAGGACCCAACCATAATATACCTCCTATAGAAGGACCCAACCATAATATACCTCCTATAGAAGGTCCCAACTATAATATACCTCCTATAGAAGGTCACAACTATAATATAGCTCCTACAGAAGGACCTAACTATAATATACCTCCTACAGAAGGACCTAACTATAATATACCTCCTATAGAAGGACACAACCATAATATACCTCCTATAGAAGGACCCAACCATAATATACCTCCCATAGAAGGACCCAACCATAATATACCTCCTATAGAAGACCCAACCATAATATACCTCCTATAGAAGGACCCAACCATAATATACCTCCTATAGAAGCTCAGAGCTGCAATCTAGCTCCCATAGAAGGTCCCAACCATAATATAGCTCCTATAGAAGGTCCCAACAATAATATACCTCCTATAGAAGGTCACAACTATAATATAGCTCCTACAGAAGGACCCAACTATAATATACCTCCTATAGAAGGACCCAACCATAATATACCTCCTATAGAAGGTCACAACTATAATATACCTCCTATAGAAGGACCCAACCATAATATACCTCCTATAGAAGGACACAACCATAATATACCTCCTATAGAAGGACCCAACCATAATATACCTCCTATAGAAGGACCCAACTATAATATACCTCCTATAGAAGGACACAACTATAATATACCTCCTATAGAAGGACCCAACCATAATATACCTCCTATAGAAGGACACAACCATAATATACCTCCTATAGAAGGACCCAACCATAATATACCTCCTATAGAAGGACCCAACCATAATATACCTCCTATAGAAGGACCCAACCATAATATACCTCCTATAGAAGACCCAACCATAATATACCTCCTATAGAAGGACCCAACCATAATATACCTCCTACAGAAGGACCTAACTATAATATACCTCCTATAGAAGGACCCAACCATAATATACCTCCTATAGAAGGACCCAACCATGATATACCTCCTATAGAAGGACCCAACCATAATATACCTCCTATAGAAGGTCACAACTATAATATACCTCCTATAGAAGGTCCCAACTATAATATACCTCCTATAGAAGGTCCCAACTATAATATACCTCCTATAGAAGGACCCAACCATAATATACCTCCTATAGAAGGTCACAACTATAATATAGCTCCTACAGAAGGACCTAACTATAATATACCTCCTATAGAAGCTCAGAGCTGCAATCTAGCTCCCATAGAAGGTCCCAACCATAATATAGCTCCTATAGAAGGTCCCAACTATAATATACCTCCTATAGAAGGTCACAACTATAATATAGCTCCTACAGAAGGACCCAACTATAATATACCTCCTATAGAAGGACCCAACCATAATATACCTCCTATAGAAGGTCACAACTATAATATAGCTCCTACAGAAGGACCCAACCATAATATAGCTCCTATAGAAGGTCCCAACCATAATATACCTCCTATAGAAGGTCACAACTATAATATAGCTCCTACAGAAGGACCTAACTATAATATCGCTCCTATAGAAGGTCCCAACTATAATATGGCTGCTATAGAAGGTCCCAACTATAATATGGCTGCTATAGAAGGTCCCAACTATAATATACCTCCTATAGAAGGACCCATCCATAATATACCTCCTATAGAAGGTCAGAGCTTTATTATGGCTCCTATAGGAGGTCTCGACTGTAATATGGCTCCTATCGCATGACTTAACAGTAATATTGTTCTTATAGAAGGTCCCAACTGCAGTGTGGTCCCTATAGATGGTCTGAGCTGTATTGTGGCACCTATAGAACCTCTGTGCTGCTTCTTATTGCTGCCAGTTCTGTTGAAGATTCTTTTGCCTGTCAGAGAATCACCACCAGGGACAGAGCGCAGTACAAGAAGAACCGGCCCGGCCACTTACCTCCAAAAATCTGCAAAATTCCATCTGTGCAGATCACAGACGATGTATAGATGGTGATATAACCGAATATCTGCAGACCAGGAAGAAGATCTTGTGCATATCACCCCCAACCCCACAGGGCCCCAACACCTTGATCATAATAATGTGACCTGAATGGAATGACACACTGAAGAAGAGTCACCGCCTTCTGATCACATCCATCAGCCAGAGTCACCGCCTCCAGATCATAGCGATCAGCCAGAGTCACCGCCTCCTGATCACAGCCATCAGCCAGAGTCACCGCCTCCTGATCACAGCCATCAGCCAGAGTCACCGCCTCCAGATCATAGCAATCAGCCAGAGTCACCGCCTCCTGATCACAGCCATCAGCCAGAGTCACCGCCTCCTGATCACAGCCATCAGCCAGAGTCACCGCCTCCAGATCATAGCAATCAGCCAGAGTCACCGCCTCCTGATCACAGCCATCAGCCAGAGTCACCGCCTCCTGATCACAGCCATCAGCCAGAGTCACCGCCTCCAGATCATAGCAATCAGCCAGTCACCGCCTCCTGATCACAGCCATCAGCCAGAGTCACCGCCTCCTGATCACAGCCATCAGCCAGAGTCACCGCCTCCAGATCATAGCAATCAGCCAGAGTCACCGCCTCCTGATCACAGCCATCAGCAAGAGTCACCGCCTCCTGATCACAGCCATCAGCCAGAGTCATAGCCTCCTGATCACAGCCATCAGCCAGAGTCACCGCCTCCAGATCATAGCAATCAGCCAGAGTCACCGCCTCCTGATCACAGCCATCAGCCAGAGTCACCGCCTCCAGGTCACAGCCATCAGCCAGAGTCACCGCCTCCTGATCACAGCCATCAGCCAGAGTCACCGCCTCCAGATCATAGCTATCAGCCAGAGTCACCGACTCCAGATCACAGCCATCAGCCAGAGTCACAGCCTCCTGATCACAGCCATCAGCCAGAGTCACCGCCTCCAGATCATAATGATCAGCTAGAGTCACCGCCTCCAGATCATAGCGATCAGCCAGAGTCACCGCCTCCAGATCACAGCCATCAGCCAGAGTCACCGCCTCCAGGTCACAGCCATCAGCCAGAGTCACCGCCTCCTGATCACAGCCATCAGCCAGAGTCACCGCCTCCAAATCATAGCTATCAGCCAGAGTCACCGATTCCAGATCACAGCCATCAGCCAGAGTCACAGCCTCCTGATCACAGCCATCAGTCAGAGTCACCGCCTCCAGATCATAGTGATCAGCCAGAGTCACTGCCTCCAGATCATAGCGATCAGCCAGAGTCACCGCGTCCAGATCACAGCCATCAGCCAGAGTCACCGCCTCCAGATCATAGCGATCAGCCAGAGTCACCGACTCCAGATCACAGCCATCAGCCAGAGTCACCGCCTCCAGATCACAGCCATCAGCCAGAGTCACCGCCTCCTGATCACAGCCATCAGCCAGAGTCACCGCCTCCGGATCACAGCCATCAGCCAGAGTTACCGCCTCCAGATCATAGCTATCAGCCAGAGTCACCGACTCCAGATCACAGCCATCAGCCAGAGTCACAGCCTCCTGATCACAGCCATCAGCCAGAGTCACCGCCTCCAGATCATAGTGATCAGCCAGAGTCACCGCCTCCAGATCATAGCGATCAGCCAGAGTCACCGCCTCCAGATCACAGCCATCAGCCAGAGTCACCGCCTCCAGGTCACAGCCATCAGCCAGAGTCACCGCCTCCTGATCACAGCCATCAGCCAGAGTCACCGCCTCCAGATCATAGCTATCAGCCAGAGTCACCGACTCCAGATCACAGCCATCAGCCAGAGTCACAGCCTCCTGATCACAGCCATCAGCCAGAGTCACCGCCTCCAGATCATAGTGATCAGCCAGAGTCACTGCCTCCAGATCATAGCGATCAGCCAGAGTCACCGCGTCCAGATCACAGCCATCAGCCAGAGTCACCGCCTCCTGATCACAGCCATCAGCCAGAGCCACCGCCTCCAGATCATAGCGATCAGCCAGAGTCACCGACTCCAGATCACAGCCATCAGCCAGAGTCACCGCCTCCTGATCACAGCCATCAGTCAGAGTCACCACCTCCAGATCACAGCCATCAGCCAGAGTCACCGCCTCCTGATCACAGCCATCAGCCAGAGTCACCGCCTCCAGATCATAGTGATCAGCCAGAGTCACCGACTCCAGATCACAGCCATCAGCCAGAGTCACCGCCTCCTGATCACAGCCATCAGCCAGAGTCACCGCCTCCTGATCATAGCGATCAGCCAGAGTCACCGACTCCAGATCACAGCCATCAGCCAGAGTCACCGCCTCCTGATCACAGCCATCAGCCAGAGTCACCGCCTCCAGATCACAGCCATCAGCCAGAGTCACCGCCTCCAGATCATAGCTATCAGCCAGAGTCACCGACTCCAGATCACAGCCATCAGCCAGAGTCACAGCCTCCTGATCACAGCCATCAGCCAGAGTCACCGCCTCCTGATCACAGCCATCAGCCAGAGTCACCGCCTCCTGATCACAGCCATCAGCCAGAGTCACCGCCTCCGGATCACAGCCATCAGCCAGAGTTACCGCCTCCAGATCATAGCTATCAGCCAGAGTCACCGACTCCAGATCACAGCCATCAGCCAGAGTCACCGACTCCAGATCATAGTGATCAGGAGAGGCCGACTGTAGGACAGGAGAATACAATCTATTACTATCTGTTATCAGCTATGTCAGGAGAGGAGAGGCCGACTGTAGGACAGGGGAATACAATCTATTACTATCTGTTATCAGCCATGTCAGGAGAGGAGAGGCCGACTGTAGGCCAGGAGAATACAATCTATTACTATCTGTTATCAGCCATGTCAGGAGAGGCCGACTGTAGGACAGGAGAATACAATCTATTACTATCTGTTATCAGCCATGTCAGGAGAGGCCGACTGTAGGACAGGAGAATACAATCTATTACTATCTGTTATCAGCTATGTCAGGAGAGGCCGACTGTAGGACAGGAGAATACAATCTATTACTATCTGTTATCAGCCATGTCAGGAGAGGCCGACTGTAGGACAGGAGAATACAATCTATTACTATCTGTTATCAGACATGTCAGGAGGGGAGAGGCCGACTGTAGGACAGGGGAATACAATCTATTACTATCTGTTATCAGCCATGTCAGGAGAGGCCGACTGTAGGACAGGAGAATACAATCTATTACTATCTGTTATCAGCCATGTCAGGAGAGGAGAGGCCGACTGTAGGACAGGGGAATACAATCTATTACTATCTGTTATCAGCCATGTCAGGAGAGGCCGACTGTAGGACAGGAGAATACAATCTATTACTATCTGTTATCAGACATGTCAGGAGGGGAGAGGCCGACTGTAGGACAGGGGAATACAATCTATTACTATCTGTTATCAGCCATGTCAGGAGAGGAGAGGCCGACTGTAGGACAGGGGAATACAATCTATTACTATCTGTTATCAGCCATGTCAGGAGAGGCCGACTGTAGGACAGGAGAATACAATCTATTACTATCTGTTATCAGACATGTCAGGAGAGGAGAGGCCGACTGTAGGACAGGGGAATACAATCTATTACTATCTGTTATCAGCCATGTCAGGAGGGGAGAGGCCGACTGTAGGACAGGGGAATACAATCTATTACTATCTGTTATCAGCCATGTCAGGAGAGGCCGACTGTAGGACAGGAGAATACAATCTATTACTATCTGTTATCAGACATGTCAGGAGAGGAGAGGCAGACTGTAGGACAGGAGAATACAATCTATTACTATCTGTTATCAGCCATGTCAGGAGGGGAGAGGCCGACTGTAGGACAGGGGAATACAATCTATTACTATCTGTTATCAGCCATGTCAGGAGAGGCCGACTGTAGGACAGGAGAATACAATCTATTACTATCTGTTATCAGCCATGTCAGGAGAGGAGAGGCCGACTGTAGGACAGGGGAATACAATCTATTACTATCTGTTATCAGCCATGTCAGGAGAGGAGAGGCCGACTGTAGGACAGGGGAATACAATCTATTACTATCTGTTATCAGCCATGTCAGGAGGGGAGAGGCCGACTGTAGGACAGGGGAATACAATCTATTACTATCTGTTATCAGCCATGTCAGGAGAGGAGAGGCCGACTGTAGGACAGGGGAATACAATCTATTACTATCTGTTATCAGCCATGTCAGGAGAGGCCGACTGTAGGACAGGAGAATACAATCTATTACTATCTGTTATCAGCCATGTCAGGAGAGGCCGACTGTAGGACAGGGGAATACAATCTATTACTATCTGTTATCAGCCATGTCAGGAGAGGAGAGGCCGACTGTAGGACAGGGGAATACAATCTATTACTATCTGTTATCAGCCATGTCAGGAGAGGAGAGGCCGACTGTAGGACAGGGGAATACAATCTATTACTATCTGTTATCTGCCATGTCAGGAGGGGAGAGGCCGACTGTAGGACAGGGGAATACAATCTATTACTATCTGTTATCAGCCATGTCAGGAGAGGAGAGGCCGACTGTAGGACAGGAGAATACAATCTATTACTATCTGTTATCAGCCATGTCAGGAGAGGCCGACTGTAGGACAGGGGAATACAATCTATTACTATCTGTTATCAGCCATGTCAGGAGAGGCCGACTGTAGGACAGGGGAATACAATCTATTACTATCTGTTATCAGCCATGTCAGGAGAGGAGAGGCCGACTGTAGGACAGGAGAATACAATCTATTACTATCTGTTATCAGCCATGTCAGGAGAGGCCGACTGTAGGACAGGGGAATACAATCTATTACTATCTGTTATCAGCCATGTCAGGAGAGGCCGACTGTAGGACAGGGGAATACAATCTATTACTATCTGTTATCAGCCATGTCAGGAGAGGAGAGGCCGACTGTAGGACAGAAGAATACAATCTATTACTATCTGTTATCAGCCATGTCAGGAGAGGAGAGGCCGACTGTAGGACAGAAGAATACAATCTATTACTATCTGTTATCAGCCATGTCAGGAGAGGCTGACTGTAGGACAGGTGTATACAGTCTATTGCTGGGTGTTATCAGTGTTGGGGTTGTGTTGTTACAGTTTATATTATTGATCAGGCTCAATTTTTCTTTATTTTTCAGGATTTTTCTTCCTTTCATTAGCAGACATTACATGGAGGGATCAGATATAATTGCGTTGCGGCAGATGAGAGCATCGTCCATACTGGAACAATTCTGGTACTTCCATTTACCCCTTACACCCTCTATCCCCCCATTTGACCACCATTCCCCACCCCCGCTGGCTGCCCCAGTATTTTCTCCCTATAGGTGTTCTCATCAATGGTCTCCTCTATGGGGGTGACATTTTGGAGTGACTGCACGGTCATCTTCAGTGAGCAGTCGCTTCCTCGCCATCCTGTATAGCAGCGACAGAGGAATTGTGGCCACATGGCATCCGTCTCCCTCCCAGGGCGCTTTCTATGTATCATGTAGCCTTTACCCTGCTGACTCTTCTTAATGGTGAAGATTTGGGGGTCCAGGTGCAGGTGGTCATCAGTGTCTGAGCGCCTGCGAACACAGCGGCCATTCCCTGAGCACTGGGCTCTGCTGCACATGGACACGGCCTCGGTGAGGTTCTTTAGGTACTGACCCAGCGTCTCTTCTATATAGGACCTGACAGTCAGACAGGAATCCTGCAAACAATGGAAAATCACTCATCAGCGCCACCACCAGACTGGGGCAAAAATATGAAGGGGCTCAACAGTATGTGGTTAGGAAGTGATAGGAAGGAAATCTCTGGTCCTGATAGTTTGTTACAATGTGTCAGTCCAGGTTGTCGGCTGTGAGAGCAGGACCAGGTGCAGACAGGGTGTCAGTCACACAGCAGCTGTACAGGACTAGAAATCATTCTCACCTTGCTGGAGCTGTAATCAGAGTTCCCCCATAAGATGACTCCAGCGGCCCCCAGTGCAGCGCTCTGCCCAATCGTTTGCACCAAATCTTCCTGCAAGAAAATGTGTAACATGGAAAACAATCTGTGGCCCCAATAAGAGACTAAATTACAGGGGCCCCAGATCCGAGGAGCAAGGAGGAGACCAAGTCACGTACTGAGGAGTATAGATGGTGGGTGATAGTAAGTGAGTGACGGAGAATGGATCACACAGGATAGGATTAGATACACAGCTCAGTATACAGTATCACACAGGATAGGATTAGATACACAGCTCAGTATACAGTATCACACAGGATAGGATTAGATACACGGCTCAGTATACAGTATCACACAGGATAGGATTAGATACACGGCTCAGTATACAGTATCACACAGGATAGGATTAGATACAGCTCAGTATACAGTATCACACAGGATAGGATTAGATACAGCTCAGTATACAGTATCACACAGGATAGGATTAGATACACAGCTCAGTATACAGTATCACACAGGATAGGATTAGATACAGCTCAGTATACAGTATCACACAGGATAGGATTAGATACACGGCTCAGTATACAGTATCACACAGGATAGGATTAGATACACAGCTCAGTATACAGTATCACACAGGATAGGATTAGATACACAGCTCAGTATACTGTATCACACAGGATAGGATTAGATACAGCTCAGTATACAGTATCACACAGGATAGGATTAGATACACAGCTCAGTATACTCTATCACACAGGATAGGATTAGATACACAGCTCAGTATACAGTATCACACAGGATAGGATTAGATACAGCTCAGTATACAGTATCACACAGGATAGGATTAGATACAGCTCAGTATACAGTATCACACAGGATAGGATTAGATACACAGCTCAGTATACAGTATCACACAGGATAGGATTAGATACACAGCTCAGTATACAGTATCACACAGGATAGGATTAGATACAGCTCAGTATACAGTATCACACATGATGGGATTAGATACACGGCTCAGCAGACTGTATCACACATGATGGGATTAGATACACGGCTCAGTATACAGTATCACACAGGATAGGATTAGATACAGCTCAGTATACAGTATCACACATGATGGGATTAGATACACGGCTCAGCAGACTGTATCACACATGATGGGATTAGATACAGCTGCTCACTTACCTGAGTTAGGAAGTCCATGCTATAGGTGTACACAATTCGAGCATATGGCAGGAGCGGCAGCTCTGCGCCCTCTGGCAGCTTTGACACTCTGATGGCTTCTTCCAGTCGGTGCCTAACAAATGGGCGCACATAGTCGGAGCCCTTGAGGTCTTTGGCCAGGTAGATGTGCGGGTAGAGGGCCCGGCTGGTGCTCCAGAGCCAGGTCATTTGGTTGTTTCGTTGCACCTCCTCCTGCGGACATCTCCCGCTGTACTTCTGGCTGTGGTTCGTGTACTCATAGTTATAACATTCTGGGTAGCCATAGAAACCCCAGAGGCCTCGGGGTCGTTGTGTGCGGCCCAGCTGCAGAGTGGCCATCATGAAGTCCTGGGCAGCCGCCTCAAACTGCCTCTTGGCCACTCGCCGCAGCTTTGCCAGTGACCAATGTGGATGGCGCTGACTGACCATCTCCAGTGACCGCTGGTGGTAGAGCAGCATTCTCTCCCAGTTGCGATCCCACTGTGGCCTCCAGTGTTCCCAGTCCACCACGGCCGCCCCTCTGAAGTTCTCATCAATCATGATGGTCCTCAAGTCCTGGAGAGCTTTGTCCAGATGTTCCTCCAGGCTGGCGTTCTGCGGGAGACCTCCATTGACTGCTTCATTGTCCTGGTTGTAGAAGGGGTATAGGCCCAGCTGGGAGTTGTAGAAGATCACGACCTCCGGGCCCAGGAATGACTGGTTCTGGTTGGTGATGATGTCATCAGTGGACAGGTCAATGGCGACACCATAATTGTCCAGGCACGGAAGGATTGGAGCATTCCAGAGGACGACAAATGGCTGATCCAAGACATGCACATGGCAGTATACCGGGAAATACAAGAGGGAAAGACGAAGAAGAGCGAAGAGGGGGCCGAGGAGATGGCAGAGAGACATCATATCACTATGAGGAGAGAGAAGTCATTACAACATGGCCGAAGACATGATGGACAACGCTCCAAACACCAGCAATAGCTCCTGTGCTCGTAGACCGTCACAATGTATTAGTGCAGGTCATGTATATCATCGTACCGCCCTGAGGTCACTCCCGTGGTTACTGTACCGCCCTGAGGTCACTCCCGTGGTTACTGCACCGCCCTGAGGTCACTCCCGTGGTTACTGCACCGCCCTGAGGTCACTCCCGTGGTTACTATACCGCCCTGAGGTCACTCCCGTGGTTACTGCACCGCCCTGAGGTCACTCCCGTGGTTACTGCACCGCCCTGAGGTCACTCCCGTGGTTACTGCACCGCCCTGAGGTCACTCCCATGGTTACTGTACCGCCCTGAGGTCACTCCCGTGGTTACTATACCGCCCTGAGGTCACTCCCGTGGTTACTGTACCGCCCTGAGGTCACTCCCGTGGTTACTGTACCGCCCTGAGGTCACTCCCGTGGTTACTGTACGGCCTTGAGGTCACTCCCGTGGTTACTGTACCGCCCTGAGGTCACTCCCGTGGTTACTGCACCGCCCTGAGGTCACTCCCGTGGTTACTGTACCGCCCTGAGGTCACTCCCGTGGTTACTGTACCGCCCTGAGGTCACTCCCGTGGTTACTGTACGGCCTTGAGGTCACTCCCGTGGTTACTGCACCGCCCTGAGGTCACTCCCGTGGTTACTGTACGGCCTTGAGGTCACTCCCGTGGTTACTGTACGGCCTTGAGGTCACTCCCGTGGTTACTGTACCGCCCTGAGGTCACTCCCGTGGTTACTGTACGGCCTTGAGGTCACTCCCGTGGTTACTGTACGGCCCTGAGGTCACCTGTGGTTACTGCACCGCCCTGAGGTCACTCCCGTGGTTACTGCACCGCCCTGAGGTCACTCCCGTGGTTACTGTACCGCCCTGAGGTCACTCCCGTGGTTACTGTACCGCCCTGAGGTCACTCCCGTGGTTACTGTACGGCCTTGAGGTCACTCCCGTGGTTACTGCACCGCCCTGAGGTCACCCGTGGTTACTGCACCGCCCTGAGGTCACTCCCGTGGTTACTGCACCGCCCTGAGGTCACTCCCGTGGTTACTGTACCGCCCTGAGGTCACTCCCGTGGTTACTGCACCGCCCTGAGGTCACCCGTGGTTACTGCACCGCCCTGAGGTCACTCCCGTGGTTACTGCACCGCCCTGAGGTCACTCCCGTGGTTACTGCACCGCCCTGAGGTCACCTGTGGTTACTGCACCGCCCTGAGGTCACTCCCGTGGTTACTGCACCGCCCTGAGGTCACTCCCGTGGTTACTGTACCGCCCTGAGGTCACTCCCGTGGTTACTGTACGGCCCTGAGGTCACTCCCGTGGTTACTGCACCGCCCTGAGGTCACCCGTGGTTACTGCACCGCCCTGAGGTCACTCCCGTGGTTACTGCACCACCCTGAGGTCACTCCCGTGGTTACTGTACCGCCCTGAGGTCACTCCCGTGGTTACTGCACCGCCCTGAGGTCACTCCCGTGGTTACTGCACCGCCCTGAGGTCACTCCCGTGGTTACTATACCGCCCTGAGGTCACTCCCGTGGTTACTGTACCGCCCTGAGGTCACTCCCGTGGTTACTGTACCGCCCTGAGGTCACTCCCGTGGTTACTGTACCGCCCTGAGGTCACCTGTGGTTACTGTACCGCCCTGAGGTCACTCCCGTGGTTACTGTACCGCCCTGAGGTCACTCCCGTGGTTACTGTACCGCCCTGAGGTCACTCCCGTGGTTACTGTACGGCCTTGAGGTCACTCCCGTGGTTACTGTACCGCCCTGAGGTCACTCCCGTGGTTACTGCACCGCCCTGAGGTCACTCCCGTGGTTACTGCACCGCCCTGAGGTCACTCCCGTGGTTACTGTACCGCCCTGAGGTCACCCCCGTGGTTACTGCACCGCCCTGAGGTCACTCCCGTGGTTACTGTACGGCCTTGAGGTCACTCCCGTGGTTACTGTACGGCCTTGAGGTCACTCCCGTGGTTACTGTACGGCCTTGAGGTCACTCCCGTGGTTACTGTACCGCCCTGAGGTCACCTGTGGTTACTGCACCGCCCTGAGGTCACTCCCGTGGTTACTGTACCGCCCTGAGGTCACTCCCGTGGTTACTGTACGGCCCTGAGGTCACTCCCGTGGTTACTGTACGGCCCTGAGGTCACTCCCGTGGTTACTGCACCGCCCTGAGGTCACCCGTGGTTACTGCACCGCCCTGAGGTCACTCCCGTGGTTACTGCACCACCCTGAGGTCACTCCCGTGGTTACTGTACCGCCCTGAGGTCACTCCCGTGGTTACTGCACCGCCCTGAGGTCACTCCCGTGGTTACTGCACCGCCCTGAGGTCACTCCCGTGGTTACTACACCGCCCTGAGGTCACTCCCGTGGTTACTGCACCGCCCTGAGGTCACTCCCGTGGTTACTGTACCGCCCTGAGGTCACTCCCGTGGTTACTGCACCGCCCTGAGGTCACTCCCGTGGTTACTGCACCGCCCTGAGGTCACTCCCGTGGTTACTGCACCGCCCTGAGGTCACTCCCGTGGTTACTGTACCGCCCTGAGGTCACTCCCGTGGTTACTGTACCGCCCTGAGGTCACTCCCGTGGTTACTGTACGGCCCTGAGGTCACTCCCGTGGTTACTGCACCGCCCTGAGGTCACCCGTGGTTACTGCACCGCCCTGAGGTCACTCCCGTGGTTACTGTACCGCCCTGAGGTCACTCCCGTGGTTACTGTACCGCCCTGAGGTCACTCCCGTGGTTACTATACCGCCCTGAGGTCACTCCCGTGGTTACTGCACCGCCCTGAGGTCACTCCCGTGGTTACTGTACCGCCCTGAGGTCACTCCCGTGGTTACTGTACCGCCCTGAGGTCACTCCCGTGGTTACTGTACGGCCCTGAGGTCACCTGTGGTTACTGTACCGCCCTGAGGTCACTCCCGTGGTTACTGCACCGCCCTGAGGTCACTCCCGTGGTTACTGTACCGCCCTGAGGTCACTCCCGTGGTTACTGTACCGCCCTGAGGTCACTCCCGTGGTTACTGTACGGCCCTGAGGTCACCTGTGGTTACTGTACCGCCCTGAGGTCACCCGTGGTTACTGCACCGCCCTGAGGTCACTCCCGTGGTTACTGTACCGCCCTGAGGTCACTCCCGTGGTTACTGTACCGCCCTGAGGTCACTCCCGTGGTTACTATACCGCCCTGAGGTCACTCCCGTGGTTACTGCACCGCCCTGAGGTCACTCCCGTGGTTACTGTACCGCCCTGAGGTCACTCCCGTGGTTACTGTACCGCCCTGAGGTCACTCCCGTGGTTACTGTACGGCCCTGAGGTCACCTGTGGTTACTGTACCGCCCTGAGGTCACTCCCGTGGTTACTGCACCGCCCTGAGGTCACTTCCGTGGTTACTGCACCACCCTGAGGTCACTCCCGTGGTTACTGTACCGCCCTGAGGTCACTCCCGTGGTTACTGTACCGCCCTGAGGTCACTCCCGTGGTTACTGTACCGCCCTGAGGTCACTCCCGTGGTTACTGTACCGCCCTGAGGTCACTCCCGTGGTTACTGTACCGCCCTGAGGTCACTCCCGTGGTTACTGTACCGCCCTGAGGTCACTCCCGTGGTTACTGCACCGCCCTGAGGTCACTCCCGTGGTTACTGTACCGCCCTGAGGTCACTCCCGTGGTTACTGCACCGCCCTGAGGTCACCTGTGGTTACTGCACCGCCCTGAGGTCACTCCCGTGGTTACTGTACCGCCCTGAGGTCACTCCTGTGGTTACTGCACCGCCCTGAGGTCACCTGTGGTTACTGCACCGCCCTGAGGTCACTCCCGTGGTTACTGCACCGCCCTGAGGTCACCTGTGGTTACTGCACCGCCCTGAGGTCACTCCTGTGGTTACTGCACCGCCCTGAGGTCACCTGTGGTTACTGCACCGCTAAGGTCACTCTGGGGCTCGGTGTATGTAGTAAAGCCACGTGGTGATGATCCCTGCAGCTCTAGAAGTAAGTATGGGAGACATAAGCGGGATTACACAGAGGACGTCACCCAGCTTTCCTGGAGTCCGGCACAGACCTGGCTATAAAGCTGCAAAACTGATAAAAATAAGAGATAACAGAAACAAACCTGTCCGTGCTGCAGCCGCTGCGGTGCGATGGCCTCCTGGTAGAAGTGACAGAAGAAGCCGAGCTCGGGGCACAATCACCTGCGTCACCGGATAACTCCTCCTGGCAGTGCAGCTGGAGGGGACTCAGGTGTGGAGGACGCCTGTCATAGCATGTTATAGCAGATGATACAGCGCCCCCTGCTGGTGCCAGAACAAAGTGATGAAGCCCACAAAGATCTCCGAGAAGCAGAAACGTAGAATTATGTCTATGAGAAAAACAAAATGTCCTCAAAGTGTCTGAGATGAGGAATATTTGGTATTGGGGCTCCGCTCGTTCACAAGTACATGGTCAGATAGGTGGGCAGGGGCGTGACCATGACTGGGCCCGATGAGGTACAGGGTCCGCGGCCACCATGACAGTGATTAGGGAATCCCTGGTTATACATATTGTAAATGAATAGGGGCCCCGCTATGTCCCCGGGGGATAGATACCAGCCCAAATAATAAATACATATACTCACCTCTCTTGGGCGCAGCGTCCGCTCCGGCGTCTTCCGTCATGTGACTAAGGCCAGTTGTTAGGCCTCAGAGGTCACATGGGGCGCAGCGAAGTAATGACGTCAGTGGGCGGAGACTCATTTCCATATGTATAATGTTCCGTGACACCCAGTATATGATGTATCAGTCCTGACCCCGATCCTGCTGCACACCCTGAACCCCAGTGTGCCCACAGTCTGCAGGGGGCGCTGTATTACTTTGTGCACAGATGTGCAGGTGTGGACTGATGGGCTCTGGCTCCAGGGGCTCCAGCCTTTCATTTACTTGCTCAATCTGCCCCCCCTTTCCCGACACCTCCAGGTTTGTCTTATCCCCCCTCACGGGCCCTACTCTTGTGGTAGCCTGGAACACCTCACCGCCACGCCTAGCAACACCACGGAGGCCTCCCAGTCTATCTGGACCACATGGGATCCGCGCTGTACTCTTCATATTAACCCTGACCCCAACTCTTTACTATCTCCCCAGAGAGGCCAGGGGGCAAAAAACCAAACCAGAGACCCAAAGAACCAATAAACTGAGCGCCCCCTAGTGGTGACTGTATAATCTGTGTGTAGTGAGCTCCCCCTAGTGGTGACTGTATAATCTGTATGTAGTGAGCTCCCCCTAGTGGTGACTGTATAATCTGTATGTAGTGAGCTCCCCCTAGTGGTGACTGTATAATCTGTATGTAGTGAGCTCCTCCTAGTGGTGACTGTATAATCTGTATGTAGTGAGCTCCCCCTAGTGGTGACTGTATAATCTGTATGTAGTGAGCTCCCCCTAGTGGTGACTGTATAATCTGTATGTAGTGAGCTCTCTCTAGTGGTGACTGTATAATCTGTATGTAGTGAGCTCCCCCTAGTGGTGACTGTATAATCTGTATGTAGTGAGCTCCCCCTAGTGGTGACTGTATAATCTGTATGTAGTGAGCTCTCTCTAGTGGTGACTGTATAATCTGTATGTAGTGAGCTCCTCCTAGTGGTGACTGTATAATCTGTATGTAGTGAGCTCTCTCTAGTGGTGACTGTATAATCTGTATGTGGTGAGCTCCCGCTAGTGGTGACTGTATAATCTGTATGTAGTGAGCTCCTCCTAGTGGTGACTGTATAATCTGTATGTAGTGAGCTCCTCCTAGTGGTGACTGTATAATCTGTATGTAGTGAGCTCCTCCTAGTGGTGACTGTATAATCTGTATGTAGTGAGCTCCTCCTAGTGGTGGCTGTATAATCTGTATGTAGTGAGCTCCCCCTAGTGGTGACTGTATAATCTGTATGTAGTGAGCTCCCCCTAGTGGTGACTGTATAATCTGTATGTAGTGAGCTCCTCCTAGTGGTGGCTGTATAATCTGTATGTAGTGAGCTCCCCCTAGTGGTGACTGTATAATCTGTATGTAGTGAGCTCCTCCTAGTGGTGACTGTATAATCTGTATGTAGTGAGCTCCCCCTACTGGTGACTGTATAATCTGTATGTAGTGAGCTCCTCCTAGTGGTGACTGTATAATCTGTATGTAGTGAGCTCCCCCTACTGGTGACTGTATAATCTGTATGTAGTGAGCTCCTCCTAGTGGTGACTGTATAATCTGTATATAGTGAGCTCCCCCTAGTGGTGACTGTATAATCTGTATGTAGTGAGCTCCCCCTAGTGGTGACTGTATAATCTGTATGTAGTGAGCTCCCTCTAGTGGTGACTGTATAATCTGTATGTAGTGAGCTCCCCCTAGTGGTGACTGTATAATCTGTATGTAGTGAGCTCCCCCTAGTGGTGACTGTATAATCTGTATGTAGTGAGCTCCTCCTAGTGGTGACTGTATAATCTGTATGTAGTGAGCTCCTCCTAGTGGTGACTGTATAATCTGTATGTAGTGAACTCCCCCTAGTGGTGACTGTATAATCTGTATGTAGTGAGCTCCCCCTAGTGGTGACTGTATAATCTGTATGTAGTGAGCTCCTCCTAGTGGTGGCTGTATAATCTGTATGTAGTGAGCTCCCCCTAGTGGTGACTGTATAATCTGTATGTAGTGAGCTCCCCCTAGTGGTGACTGTATAATCTGTATGTAGTGAGCTCCCCCTAGTGGTGACTGTATTATCTGTATGTAGTGAGCTCCCCCTAGTGGTGACTGTATAATCTGTATGTAGTGAGCTCCCCCTAGTGGTGACTGTATAATCTGTATGTAGTGAGCTCCTCCTAGTGGAGACTGTATAATCTGTATGTAGTGAGCGCCCCCTAGTGGTGACTGTATAATCTGTATGTAGTGAGCTCCTCCTAGTGGAGACTGTATAATCACTTGAGCGCTCACAACACTTTACTAGAATGTTAGGTATTAACCCTTACTGCCCCCCCGGAGCGTTGCTTACATTAACTCCTTTACCACTGTAGTGCATCAGAAATTTTAAGTGTTACCCCTTAGCCTCTCTAAACCTCTAGGAATATTACTAGAAATGCTTTCTCTGAACCTTTCTACATATTTGCCCCTGGCTTATGCCCCGGGGCAGCTGCAGGCAACGCATTTATACATCAGGTCACATTCCGCAGGTTGGCGCTGCCGCTCAGGATTTGCTGTTTTTTTCATTCTTGTCAATAACTTTTACATGGATGGGGGAGTTGTACATGGAGGGAGTTGTACATGGATGGGGGGAGTTGTACATGGATGGGGGGAGTTGTACATGGATGGGGGGAGTTGTACATGGATGGGGGAGTTGTACATGGATGGAGGGAGTTGTACATGGATGGAGGGAGTTGTACATGGATGGGGGTAGTTGTACATGGATGGGGGTAGTTGTACATGGATGGAGAGAGTTGTACATGGATGGGGGGAGTTGTACATGGATGAGGGGAGTTGTACATGGATGGGGGTAGTTGTACATGGATGGGGGGAGTTGTACATGGATGGGGGGAGTTGTACATGGATGGGGGGAGTTGTACATGGATGGAGGGAGTTGTACATGGATGGGGGGAGTTGTACATGGATGGAGGAAGTTGTACATGGATGGGGGGAGTTGTACATGGATGGGGGAGTTGTACATGGATGGAGGGAGTTGTACATGGATGGGGGGAGTTGTACATGGATGGGGGGAGTTGTACATGGATGGGGGGAGTTGTACATGGATGGGGGGAGTTGTACATGGATGGAGGGAGTTGTACATGGATGGGGGTAGTTGTACATGGATGAGGGGACTTGTACATGGATGGGGGGGAGTTGAACATGGATGGAGGGAGTTGTACATGGATGGAGGGAGTTGTACATGGATGGAGGGAGTTGTACATGGATGGGGGGAGTTGTACATGGATGGAGGGAGTTGAACATGGATGGACAGAGTTGTACATGGATGGAGGGAGTTGTACATGGATGGGGGGAGTTGTACATGGATGGAGGGAGTTGTACATGGATGGAGGGAGTTGTACATGGATGGGGGAGTTGTACATGGATGGGGGAGTTGTACATGGATGGGGTAGTTGTACATGGATGTGGGGAGTTGTACATGGATGGGGGGAGTTGTACATGGATGGAGGGAATTGTGCATGGATGGGGGAGTTGTACATGGATGGGGGGAGTTGTACATGGATGGAGGGAGTTGTACATGGATGGGGGGAGTTGTACATGGAGGGAGTTGTACATGGATGGGGGGAGTTGTACATGGATGGGGGAGTTGTACATGGATGGAGGGAGTTGTATATGGATGGAGGGAGTTGTACATGGATGGGGGGAGTTGTACATGGATGGAGGGAGTTGTACATGGATGGATGGAGTTATACATGGATGGGGGGAGTTGTACATGGATGGAGGGAGTTGTACATGGATGGAGGGAGTTTTACATGGATGGGGGGAGTTGTACATGGATGGGAGGAGTTGTACATGGATGGGGGAGTTGTACATGGATTGGGGGAGTTGTACATGGATGGAGGGAGTTGTACATGGATGGTGGAGTTGTACATGGATGGATGGAGTTATACATGGATGGGGGGAGTTGTACATGGATGGAGGGAGTTGTACATGGATGGGGGGAGTTGTACATGGATGGGGGGAGTTGTACATGGATGGAGGGAGTTGTACATGGATGGAGGGAGTTGTACATGGATGGAGGGAGTTGTACATGGATGGGGGGAGTTGTACATGGATGGGGGGAGTTGTACATGGATGGGGGGAGTTGTACATGGATGGGGGGAGTTGTACATGGATGGAGGGAGTTGTACATGGATGGAGGGAGTTGTACATGGATGGGGGGAGTTGTACATGAATGGAGGGAGTTGTACATGGATGGAGGGAGTTGTACATGGATGGAGGGAGTTGTACATGGATGGAGGGAGTTGTATATGGATGGGGGAGTTGTACATGGATGGGGGGAGATTTACATGGATGGGGTAGTTGTACATGGATGGGGGGAGGGAGGATCAGGCGAGATTTGGTTGCAGGGATCAGATGGCGGTGGGGGTATCCGGCAGGGTTTGGTTGGGGGGATCCGGAGGGGTTTTGTTGGGGGGATCCGGCGGGGTTTGGTTGGGGGGATCAGGCGGGGTTTGGTTGGGGGGATCCGGCGCGGTTTGGTTGGGGGGATCTGGCAGGGTTTGGTTGGGGGATTCGGTGGGGTTTTGTTGGGGGGATTCGGCGCGGTTTGGTTGGGGGGATCCGGCTGAGGCCTGGCGCTGAGGATACGCAGCTTTTTCTGTTGTTGCAGAGTTTGCTGCGGTTTTTGAGCCGCTGTCAGGAGAGGACTGAGCAGCAGGGAAGGTCTCAGGAGCCTCCTCCATATTTCTCTTTCCTTCTGGGCTTTGGCACGTCAGAGCGGGCTGTGTAATGCTGACTCTTGTGACTTTTGTCCTATTAGAGGACTACAAGGGGGTAATGATATCTACACATTAGAGTCTATGAAAGAGTCCGCACAACCCTGGTCGGGGCCGCATCAATTACAGGCACTGCAGCCCAGTGTTACCCTGGCCCTAGGTGTGAGCACATGGTATAGGCCTGGTCATGTGACCGCGCGGGTCCTAACCGGCTCCTCTTCATTCCTCTGCTCTCTGACATCAGGCAGCTTTTCTTCTGCTGCTCCCTTCCTTCTTTTTTCTCTGCTCCGGTCGGCCCGGTGTGAGTAAGAATCACTATGGGTGCGGCCGACAACCTGACACCCCCTCTATGGTGCAATCCTGTACAGAAATGTCAGGTGCACCATCAGCTGAGATCATTCCAAGGGCTGTGTCCGGACGAGAAGACGTTGAGGTAAGTGCAAGGCTCAGGGTGGAGGCATGGAAAGAGCACAGAGGTTGTCGGTATAGTCACACGACCCCACGGTCACATGACCCCACTTGACCCCTTACCATATAATATGCTTGCCAGCATTTGTGCATAGGGGTCAGGATGAGCCCCGTCTAAGACATAACACCCCGACTCTTGAGGTCGTCTTGAGGTGAACTTCATCAGGTCTGACCGTGGTCTCAAATCCAGGACCTTCTGTATGGAAAGTGGACACATGAGCAGCCCCTGCACCCCCTCCCAACTTACAAAGAACTGAAAGAGCGCATGCGCACCATGGAAAGATTAGCCCCACCCACTTATACATTGACTCCGCCCGTTCTCATCCGTTTCTTTTTGTGCCCCCACACAGTATAATCCTCTTATAGTCTCCCCCACATTATATTGTTCCCTTCCATCTGCCCCACAGTATTAAGTCCCTCTCCTGGTGCCCCAGTGTAAACTGGGGGCTAATAAGGGCGGCATTAAACTGGGGGCAACTAGAGTTGGGCATGTTGCCCCCAGTTTAATGGTCTTTTCCAGTTGCCCCCAGTTTAATGTCCCTCTTAAAGGGATCCTATGATTAAAACTGCATTTTTTGTCACTAACACGTAGGAATAGCCTCTTCTTCTCCGACCTTTAGATGTCTTCTCCGCGCCGCCGTTCCGTAGATATCCCAGTTTTCATCAGTATGCAAATGAGTCTTCTTGCGGCACTGGGTGCGGCGCGGAGAAGACATCTAAAGGTCGGAGAAGAGAAGGCTTTCTTAAGGCTATTCTTATGTGTTAGTGACAAAAAATGCAGTTTTAATCATAGGATCCCTTTAATTGCCTCCAGTTTAATCTGCCCCTAGTTTCATGTTCCCCCTCAATTTTCACACAAAGTTTAACATACAAAACCCTGCTCCTCCCCTCTCCTCACTCCCTGGGACCTTCCTCCCACCAACTACACCCACAATCCGAGACCGTCCTGCCACATGTATCCCCCCCCCACCCCCGTGTAGGTGAGCTGCATGCAACCCTATACACACCCCTCTGATACAACTGAGCCTGAGCCGCATGCACCCACACACACCCCCGAGCAGTTGAGCCGCATGCACCCCCCCACACACCCCCCCGAGCAGTTGAGCCGCATGCACCCCCACACCCCCACCCCGAGCAGTTGAGCCGCATGCACCCCCACACACACACACACACCCCCGAGCAGTTGAGCCGCATGCTCAGCAGATATCAATGATGAGATTTTCTTACGGTACAATTTGTTTTTTTATTTCACCAGTAACTGGGTTATTATCGGGGATGATATTCACGGTGTCCTCTCTTCTCGTTCAGGTGCCTCCTCCGTTTTTACCATGCTTCCCTCCATCATGTCTGTCCTCTGGTGCCTTCTCCTCGCCTTCCATGATGGTCTTTCGTCCCCTGCCATGAAGAAGCCCACCACTCGCCCTATTTACAGTCGGCGGCCATTTGTAGTAGGCTGGAACGCCCCCACGCATCCATGTCTGCTGAAGTACAAGGTGAACTTAGATTTAGGACTCTTTGATTTCAATGCCTCGCCCAATGAGGGCTTTGTGGACCAGACACTGACCATCTTCTACAAGGAACGCCTCGGGATCTATCCCTACTATGAGCAAAATGTCTCCTTCAATGGCGGGGTCCCCCAGAACGCCAGCCTTAGAGCCCACCTGAGTAGGATGCAGGAAGGGTTAGATAAGTATATAAACCAAACGGTGGACCAGGAGGGTCTGGCCGTCATCGACTGGGAGGAATGGCGCCCATTATGGTTAAGAAACTGGGATGCAAAGGACATCTACAGGCAGATGTCCCGGAAACTGGTGGCTACTCGTAACCCCAGCTGGTCCGAAGATGACGTGAACAAGCAAGCCATATTAGAGTTTGAAACCGCCGCCCGCAAATTCATGGAGGAGACGCTACAACACGCCCGGAGCGCCCGGCCCCGCCAGCTCTGGGGCTTCTATCTGTTCCCCGACTGCTACAACCACAACTACCAGCAGAACCTGCAGAACTACACAGGGAAGTGCCCGGACGTGGAGATCTCCCGCAATGACCAGCTGTCCTGGTTGTGGGAGGCCAGCACCGCACTCTTCCCCTCCATCTACCTGGACCCGTCCCTGGCCTCCAGCCCTCAGGGGCGCCTGTTTGTGCACTTCCGGGTGAAGGAAGCCATGAGGATCGCCAACAAGCATCACCAGGACTACGCCCTGCCCGTCTACGTGTATTCACGACCCACCTACATCAAGAAGCTGGATACCCTATCCCAGGTAAGCCCCATGCAGGGCCCAGCCCGCCGTATCACATGGCCACGTGGACTCCCAGAATTCTCTGCTCTGTAGCACCTGTGCTTGTCTAGGAAGGACACAAAGCCCTGTTCATCTTGAGCCCCCTTGTTCATGAATATATTCTAGAATACAGTAAAAACTGACACCGGAAACAATGGAACTATATAGCAATGTCTGAGCCAGTCCTGGTGAGTGAGGCCCCGATGGTCACTGTAGATATTAAATATGGTTTTTATGTTGCAGGTGGATTTAGTCTCCACCATTGGTGAGAGCGCCGCGCAGGGAGCCGCGGGGGTCGTCTTCTGGGGTGATACCGAATATGGAAACAACTTGGTGAGTGGTCTGGTCCTACGTGCTCATGTATGTGGTATGTGTGTGGCGCCATCATGTGATCATTGTAAGGTTAGGGTTACCCTGGGGCACCTAGCCTCCTCTCCTCTGTCCCCTGACGTCCGGCCTACTCTCTTCTGTCCTCTGCCGCCCGGCTCCTCTCCTTTGTCCTGATGCCTGGCCTCCTCTCCTCTGTCCCTTGACACCTGGCCTCCTCTCCTCTGTTCCCTGACACCAGGCCTCCTCTCCTATGTCCCCTGACGCCCGGCCTCCTTTCCTCTGTCCTGATGCCCGGCCTCCTCTGTCCCCTGATGCCTGGCTTCCTCTCCTCTGTCCTGACGTCCAGCCTCCTCTCCTCTGTCCCCTGACTCCCGGCCTCCTCGGTTCCTTAACGTCCGGCCTCCTCTCCTCTGTCCCCCGATGCCCGGCCTCCTCTCCTCTGTCCCTTAAAGTCCGGCCTCCTCTCTTCTGTCCCCTGACGTCCGGCCTCCTCTGCTCTGTCCCCTGACATCCGGCCTGCTCTCTTCTGTCCTCTGTTGCCTGGCCTCCTTTCCTCTGTCCCCTGATGTCCGGCCTCCTCTCCTCTGTCCCTTAATGTCCGGCCTCCTCTCTTCTGTCCCCTGACGTCCGGCCTCCTCTCCTCTGTCCCCTGACGTCCGGCCTCCTCTGTCCCTTAACGTCCGGCCTCCTCTCTTCTGTCCTCTGCTGCCCGGCCTTCTCACATTCTTTGTCTTTCCTGCAGGAGTCTTGCCTGAAGCTGAAGTCATACCTGGAGGAAAGTCTGGGTGAATACATTGTGAATGTGACGACGGCGGCCGAGCTCTGCAGCCGTTTTCTCTGCAGTGGGAATGGCCGTTGCCTGAGACAGGACAATCTGACGGACGGCTTCTTACACCTCAGCCCGACCAGCTTCCGTATAGTGCATGCTGCGAATGCTACGAACGCCATGGCCCCCATGTGGGCAGAGGGCAGCCTCTCCAAGGAGGACAAGCGCTACCTGAGTTCACATTTCCGCTGCCAGTGTTACGTGGACTGGTTTGGCGACAGCTGCGGGACACAGAGAAGCACAAGGAACCACGCAGGAGCCACCGGGCCCTCCAGGGGCCACATGCTGCTGGGCTCAGTGCTGGCCTTATTCCTGCTGCTGCTCTGAGGGCCCCATGTGACCTACCCGAGGATGCCTCCATTTAACACTACATCAGACTGTGGGTGATGGGGCCGGAGAATGTTTTTAGTTATTTATTTGATGCAGACTCTGTATCCGCCATGTGATGGCGCTGTGTATTCCTACCTCTAGGACATAACAATTCCCCCTGCCCCTCTACACAGGACGCAGGGTACAAGGGCTAGTGGCCCCGGCCACCTCTAAGACTGTGCAATAAGGTTCTCCTCCTGGGGGTGTTGGGGTTGGACCCCTTTGCTATGAACAGCACAAGTCCCCCCCTCCCCTTCCAAATCCTAAAGGGTTAATTGTAGTCGGGCACTCAGGGACCGCTTTACCTGCCGCTCACGCCGGTGCCTTCACCTGTTTTTATAGTGTTGCTGCCATTTTGTAGTATTTTTGAAGTGTTTTTATTGTGTGGCTGTGAGGTCATCGGGGCCCCTGTGGGGGTGAATGGGGAGCCCCTGATCTGGAGCTGGTCATCCAGACTCTGCCACCTCCACGTGTGCCCAGATCCGCCATAACTAGCGCCCAAGAACCGAGGAACTCAAAGCAATAAAGTCTCCTAAGAAGCCGCCGCTGTGTCTTGTCTTATTCCAGCAGTGACGGCGGCCCCGAGTCCAGCGCATGTGATCTCTAGTGTAGGGCTTAAAGGGGCACTCCAGAGAAAAATCCCCAGGAATAGAAGTCTGAGGGTTTGTTATAATGTATCAATGTGTTGTTACATATGCACCGATATATAATTATACTAGCTGGTACCCGCGACTTGGTCTGCGGTGATTGTAGCAGTGGGTATATACAGGCGCGGGTAAGGTTTTCGTACTGTGTATAAGGGATGGGATATGAAATGTAACTTTGTATCTTGTTTTCGCTAAATTCAGAGAATCCGTGAGACTTTTGTGTTGCAGTTACTTTGTATTAGAGCTGCTATATATACGGTGTTGTGAGAAACTTTACATAGTGTCTTTGGGACAGAAGTATTTGAAGTTAACCCCTTCCCGCCGGTGGCATTTTTTGATTTTCGTTTTTGACTCCGCTCCTTCTAAACCCCATAACTTTTTTATTTCTCCGCTCCCAGAGCCATATGAGGTCTTAATTTTTCCTGGGACAAATTTTTCTTCATGATGCCGCCATTATTTATTCTGTATAATGTACTGGGAAGCAGGGAAAAAATTCAGAATGGGGTGGATTTGAAGAAAAAATGCATTTCTGCAACTTTCTTACGGGCTTTGGTTTTACGGCATTCACTGTACAACCAAAATGACCTGTCCCCTGTATTCTGTGTTTCGTTACGATTCCGGGGATACCAAATTTATATGGTGTTATTTACATTTTGACCCCTTAAAAAAAATCCAAAACTGTTGAAAAAAATTGTTTTGAAAAGTCGCCATATTCCGACAGCCGTAACTTTTTTATACGTCTGTGTACGGGGATGCATAGGGCGTCTTTTTTTCCGGGACCGGGTGTACTTTGTAGTTCTACCATTTTTGGGAAATGTTATTGCTTTGATCACTTTTTATTCAAATTTTTATCAGAATCAAAACAGTGAAAAAATGGCGGTTTGGCACTTTTGACCATTTTTCCCGCTACGGCGTTTACTGAGCAGGAAAAATATTTGTATAGCTTTGTAGAGCGGGCGATTTCGGACGTGGGGATACCTAACATGTATGTGTTTCACAGTTTTTAACTACTTTTATATGTGTATAGGGAAAGGGGGGTGATTTGAATTTTTAATCCTTTTTATTTATTTTTTTTATATTTTTTTACTTTTTATAAACTTTTTTTTTTTTGCATTTATTAGACCGCCTAGGGGTATTGACATGGGTGGGCGGTGTCGCGGATTGTCAGAGCGGTGGGGGTCGGCAAATATGGCTGCTCCGGAGCGTTAAAGAGAACCTCCTGGAGTATCGTTAAGGTGAGGGGCAAAGTGGCAAAGTCTATGTATATGTGATTGTGTGGGGTTAGGGGCGAGGCTGAAGAGGGCAATAGGAATTTTGTGGCTTGCTATGGTCCAAAGTGTGTGAGATTGCAGAGATGGTGGTGTGAGTTTGGGTTTTGTGGGGGTCCTGGCACAAACGTATGTGCGCTATTGTGACGAAAAGTAGCCTATTACGCAATCGGGTGTATTAACTATGTTTGTGGAAAATTTCAGCTAAATCGGTCAAGCGGTTTTTCCGTGATTGAGGAACAAACATCCGAACATCCAAAACTCACAAACCCACAAACTTTCACATTTATAATATTAATAGGATATCAGTGCCTATGTATATATTGTGTATATATATATATATATATATATATATATATGGGTGTATATAATGATATATAGGGGTGTGTATATAAGGGTGTGTGTATTTAATCATCTAGGAGGTGTCTGTATACATATATATAGGTGTGTGTATATAGTGCTATATAAGAATGTCTGTATATATGTGTGTGCGTGTAGGTGTATATAGTAATATATAGGGGTGTCAGTGTGTATACAGTAATCTATAGGGGTGTCAGTGTGTATATAGTAATCTATAGGGGTGTCAGTGTGTATATAGTAATATATAGGGGTGTCAGTGTGTATATAGTAATATATAGGGGTGTCAGTGTGTATATAGTAATCTATAGGGGTGTCAGTGTGTATACAGTAATATATAGGGGTGTCAGTGTGTATATAGTAATATATAGGGGTGTCAGTGTGTATATAGTAATCTATAGGGGTGTCAGTGTGTATACAGTAATATATAGGGGTGTCAGTGTGTATACAGTAATATATAGGGGTGTCAGTGTGTATATAGTAATCTATAGGGGTGTCAGTGTGCGTATATAGTAATATATAGGGGTGTGAGTGTGTATATAGTAATATATAGGGGTGTCAGTGTGTATATAGTAATCTATAGGGGTGTCAGTGTGTATACAGTAATATATAGGGGTGTCAGTGTGTATACAGTAATATATAGGGGTGTCAGTGTGTATACAGTAATAAATAGGGGTGTCAATGTGTATATAGTAATATATAGGGGTGTCAGTGTGTATATAGTAATCTATAGGGGTGTCAGTGTGTGTATATAGTAATATATAGGGGTGTGAGTGTGTATATAGTAATATATAGGGGTGTCAGTGTGTATATAGTAATCTATAGGGGTGTCAGTGTGTATACAGTAATATATAGGGGTGTCAGTGTGTATATAGTAATATATAGGGGTGTCAGTGTGTATATAGTAATATATAGGGGTGTCAGTGTGTATATAGTAATCTATAGGGGTGTCAGTGTGTGTGTATATAGTAATATATAGGGGTGTGAGTGTGTATATAGTAATATATAGGGGTGTCAGTGTGTATATAGTAATCTATAGGGGTGTCAGTGTGTATACAGTAATATATAGGGGTGTCAGTGTGTATATAGTAATATATAGGGGTGTCAGTGTGTATACAGTAATCTATAGGGGTGTCAGTGTGTATACAGTAATATATAGGGGTGTCAGTGTGTATATAGTAATATATAGGGGTGTCAGTGTGTATACAGTAATATATAGGGGTGTCAGTGTGTATACAGTAATATATAGGGGTGTCAGTGTGTATATAGTAATATATAGGGGTGTCAGTGTGTATACAGTAATATATAGGGGTGTCAGTGTGTATACAGTAATATATAGGGGTGTCAGTGTGTATACAGTAATATATAGGGGTGTCAGTGTGTATACAGTAATAAATAGGGGTGTCAATGTGTATATAGTAATATATAGGGGTGTCAGTGTGTATATAGTAATCTATAGGGGTGTCAGTGTGTGTATATAGTAATATATAGGGGTGTGAGTGTGTATATAGTAATATATAGGGGTGTCAGTGTGTATATAGTAATCTATAGGGGTGTCAGTGTGTATACAGTAATATATAGGGGTGTCAGTGTGTATATAGTAATATATAGGGGTGTCAGTGTGTATATAGTAATCTATAGGGGTGTCAGTGTGTATACAGTAATATATAGGGGTGTCAGTGTGTATACAGTAATATATAGGGGTGTCAGTGTGTATACAGTAATATATAGGGGTGTCAGTGTGTATACAGTAATATATAGGGGTGTCAGTGTGTATACAGTAATAAATAGGGGTGTCAATGTGTATATAGTAATATATAGGGGTGTCAGTATGTATATAGTAATATATAGGGGTGTCAGTGTGTATATAGGGATGTCAGTGTGTGTATATAGTAATATAGAGGTGTCAGTGTGTATACAGTAATCTATAGGGGTGTCAGTGTGTATACAGTAATATATAGGGGTGTCAGTGTGTATACAGTAATATATAGGGGTGTCAGTGTGTATATAGTAATATATAGGGGTGTCAGTGTGTATACAGTAATATATAGGGGTGTCAGTGTGTATACAGTAATATATAGGGGTGTCAGTGTGTATACAGTAATATATAGGGGTGTCAGTGTGTATATAGTAATCTATAGGGGGTGTCAGTGTGTGTATATAGTAATCTATAGGGGTGTCAGTGTGTATACAGTAATTTATAGGGGTGTCAGTGTGTATACAGTAATATATAGGGGTGTCAGTGTGTATACAGTAATATATAGGGGTGTCAGTGTGTATACAGTAATATATAGGGGTGTCAATGTGTATATAGTAATATATAGGGGTGTCTGTGTATACAGTAATATATAGGGGTGTCAGTGTGTATACAGTAATATATAGGGGTGTCAGTGTGTATATAGTAATATATAGGGGTGTCAGTGTGTATACAGTAATATATAGGGGTGTCAGTGTGTATACAGTAATATATAGGGGTGTCAGTGTGTATATAGTAATATATAGGGGTGTCAGTGTGTGTATATAGTAATATATAGGGGTGTCAGTGTGTATACAGTAATATATAGGGGTGTCAGTGTGTATATAGCAATATATAGGGGTGTCAGTGTGTATACAGTAATATATAGGGGTGTCAATGTGTATATAGTAATATATAGGGGTGTCAGTGTCTATACAGTAATATATAGGGGTGTCAGTGTGTATATAGCAATATATAGGGGTGTCAGTGTGTATACAGTAATATATAGGGGTGTCAGTGTGTATGTGATCACTATATCTCCTCCCAGATTCCTTACTTATGGTGAGAAGGCCTTTCCTATTAACCTCTTCTTGCCCGGTTAGGGGGTGTCTTCTTGCACAGGTGGGGGCTGGGTCTCATTAAAGGCCTATAAAGCCTGACAAGCCGTCACCCCGGGCAGTTCCTGGGGGATGAGGAGGTGTCGGGGTTGGTCCTACCTTGTGAAGACGGGTGAGACTCCAGTGTGAGCTGCTGCCTGAGCCCTGTCTGTGTGGCTGGAGCGAGTCCCCCGTACAGTTAGGAGGTCGCCTCTTAGTGCTCGGACGAGCAGGAGTTTTTGTGACTCTTTTGCCTGAGGTTAAGGCTCATTTATGTTCTGCCAGTTTGTTTCCGTTCAGGGTAAGACGCTGTGTATACCTGGATTTATGTGTCTGCCGCTGAGGGTCTGTGTATATAACCTATAGAGTATATATACAGGCAGGGCCTACAGTGTTGGCCAATAGTATCGCCCCCTGCAGTCCTGTCAGATAATCCTCGCTGTCCCCAGATAATGATTACACAGCACAGACTCTTATATAGTATATAAGTGACACAGGGTATATACAGTATAAGTATCGCCCCCTGCAGTCCTGTCAGATAATCCTCGCTGTCCCCCAGATAATGATTACACAGCACAGACTCTTATATAGTATATAAGTGACACAGGGTATATACAGTATAAGTATCGCCCCCTGCAGTCCTGTCAGATAATCCTCGCTGTCCCCAGATAATGATTACACAGCACAGACTCTTATATAGTATATAAGTGACACAGGGTATATACAGTATAAGTATCGCCCCCTGCAGTCCTGTCAGATAATCCTGGCTGTCCCCCAGATAATGATTACACAGCACAGACTCTTATATAGTATATAAGTGACACAGGGTATATACAGTATAAGTATCGCCCCCTGCAGTCCTGTCAGATAATCCTCGGTGTCCCCCAGATAATGATTACACAGCACAGACTCTTATATAGTATATAAGTGACACAGGGTATATACAGTATAAGTATTGCCCCCTGCAGTCCTGTCAGATAATCCTCGCTGTCCCCCAGATAATGATTACACAGCACAGACTCTTATATAGTATATAAGTGACACAGGGTATATACAGTATAAGTATCGCCCCCTGCAGTCCTGTCAGATAATCCTCGGTGTCCCCAGATAATGATTACACAGCACAGACTCTTATATAGTATATAAGTGACACAGGGTATATACAGTATAAGTATCGCCCCCTGCAGTCCTGTCAGATAATCCTCGCTGTCCCCAGATAATGATTACACAGCACAGACTCTTATATAGTATATAAGTGACACAGGGTATATACAGTATAAGTATCGCCCCCTGCAGTCCTGTCAGATAATCCTCGCTGTCCCCCAGATAATGATTACAAGCACAAACTCTTTGGTAATATCTTCAGTTATTTTCTTGCAATGAAAAAACACAAAAGAGATTGAAAATAAAGTCACATCATTGATCATTTTACACAAAACTCCAGAACTGGTGCGGACAGAAGTATTGGCGCCCTCAGCCTAATACTTGGTCGCACAACCTTTAGACACAATAACTGCGCACAACCGCTTCCGCTAACCAGCAATGAGTTTCTTACAAGGCTCTGCTGGAATCTTAGACCCTTCTTCTTCTTTGGCTCCTGCTCCAGGTCCCCCCTGAGATGTGAAGGGGGCCTTCTCCAAACTGCCACCAAGAGATCTCTCCCCCTCCCCCACAGGTGTTCTATGGGATTCAGGGCTGGACTCATTGCTGCCACTTTACAAGTCTCCAGGGCTTTCTCTCACCACCATTTTCTAGTGCTGACCTGAAGTGTGTTTTGGGTCCTTGTCCTGCTGGAAGAGCCCTGACCTCTGAGGGAGACCCCGCTTTCTCACACTGGGCCCTACATGATGCTGCACAATGTGTTGGTCGTCTTCAGACTTCATAATGCCATGCACACGGTCAAGCAGTCCAGTGCCAGAGGCAGCAAAGCAACCCCAAACCATCAGGGACCTCCGCCATGTCTGACTGTAGGGGGCGTCTTCTTCTCTTTTTTCCTGTAATCTCTATGTTGAGGCCTTCTCCTACTTTTGTCTCCTCTGACCAGAGAACATTCTTCCAGAACGGTTTTGGCTTTCTCAGGTAAGTTTTGGCAAACTCCAGCCTGGCTTCTGTCTGTGGGTAAGAAGTGGGGTCTTCCTGGGTCTCCTACCATACAGTCCCTTCTCATTCAGACGCTGACGCTGGATAGTACGGGGTGACACTGTTGTACCCTCGGACTGCAGGGCAGCTTGGACTTGTTTGGATGTTAGTCGCGGTTCTTTATCCGCCATCCGCACAATCTTGCGGTGAAATCTCTGGTCAATGTTTCTTTTGCGTCCACATCTCGGGAGGTTAGCCACAGGGCCATGGGCTTTACACTTCTTACTGACACTGCGCACGGTAGACACAGGAACATTCAGGGCTTTGGAGATGGACTTGTAGCCTTGAGATTGCTCAGGCTTCCTCACAATTTTGCTTCTCAGGTCCTCAGACAGTTCTTTGGTCTTCTTTCTTTTCTCCATGCTCAATGTGGTCACACAAGGACACAGGACAGAGGTGGAGTCAACTTTCATCCATTTCAACTGGCTGCAAGTGTGATTTAGTTATTGCCACCACCTGTTAGGTGCCTCAGGTAAGTAACAGGTGCTGGTAATTACACAAATTACAGAAGCATCACATGATTTCTCAAACAGCGCCAATACTTTTGTCCACCCCTTTTTTATGTTTGCTGTGGAATTATATCCAATTTGGCTTTTTGACAATTCTTTTTGTGGTTTTCCATTGAAGACAAATTAAATGAAGAAAATACCAAAGAATTTGTGACTGTAATCATTATCTGGAAGAACACGAGGATTATCTGACAGAACTGCAGGGGGGCCAATACTTTTGGTCAACTCTGTATATCCCCACATCATGTCACTAGGTCTCAGGACATCCAGGCATTGATCTATAAGAAGCTCCTTCCACAAGGTGGTGCTGCAGCAAGTTCTGCTTATTTGCATATCCCAGACTCCTCAGCAAGGCCTGGCTGGTCTCTTAGGCTCCTTGCCGATGGCTTTGTGCGCGTTCAGTGTCTTATGTGGGTTTTCCTGGATCCTGAGCCATTCTCCGGCCCACACACGTGACTGTGTACTACACGGATCAGTCTGGGGTCCTATTCACTGACTCACAGCCGCTGGCCTAAGACTGTACCCAAAGGCAAAGGACTCAAAAAGGGACAAAATGTCCGGTGCGCCATGGAACGTTTAGCTCCACCCACTTGTACATTGACTCCACACATTCTGAAATATTTTTCTTTGTGCCCCCACAGTATAAAGCTCAGACAGTCACCCGTACATTATAATGTCCCCTCCAATTACCCGACAGTCCCTCTCCCTGTGGGGTCAACTAGAGGCCGACCTGTCCCCTCCAGCTACACCCGCGGTTTAATGTCACCCTCCATGTCACCCCCCAGTTTAATGTCTCCTTCATCCGCCAGCAGTTTAATTGCACCCCCCCCCCCCCCAAAGTTTAACATAATAAAATCACTGCCCTCCCCTCCCCCTCAGGTCTCTTGTCCCACCAATTGGGACCACGGGACAGGACCCACAATCCTGTCTGGATGGTATACAAGGAATTGCAAAACATTGTCCACATATATATACGGTGTGAGTATACAGGGTGGAGGATTTGCTAGGTTTCATGCTCCCTACTTAAGACACTCACATACTTGGCTTAGCTGAGGGTGCAGGTGTGCGGAGGAGCCGGGGGAGGAGCCAAGGGAGGAGCCGAGGGAGGAGCCGGGGGAGGAGCTTTACACTTTGGCTTTAGAAGTTCCCTTGTTATTGATCTCTTCCTCATCTGTGCAGGCAGAAGACGTGTGTACAGGACGGGGGGCAGAACACGTGTGTACAGGACGGGGGGCAGAACATGTGCGTACAGGTCGGGGGTACAGGACGGGGGGCAGGACATGTGCGTACAGGACGGGGGGCAGAACATGTGCGTACAGGACGGGGGGCAGAACATGTGCGTACAGGACAGGGGGGCAGAACATGTGCGTACAGGACGGGGGGGCAGAACATGTGCGTACAGGTCGGGGGGCAGAACATGTGCGTACAGGTCGGGGGTACAGGACGGGGGGCAGGACATGTGCGTACAGGACAGGGGGGCAGAACATGTGCGTACAGGACAGGGGGGCAGAACATGTGCGTACAGGACAGGGGGGCAGAACATGTGCGTACAGGTCGGGGGTACAGGACGGGGGGCAGGACATGTGCGTACAGGTCGGGGGTACAGGACGGGGGGCAGGACATGTGCGTACAGGTCGGGGGTACAGGACGGGGGGCAGGACATGTGCGTACAGAACGGGGGGCAGGACATGTGCGTACAGGACGGGGGGCAGAACATGTGTGTACAGGACGGGGGCAGAACATGTGCGTACAGGACGGGGGGCAGGACATGTGCGTACAGGACGGGGGGGCAGAACATGTGCGTACAGGTCAGGGGGCAGAACATGTGCGTACAGGTCGGGGGTACAGGACGGGGGGCAGGACATGTGCGTACAGGACGGGGGGCAGAACATGTGCGTACAGGACAGGGGGGCAGAACATGTGCGTACAGGTCGGGGGTACAGGACGGGGGGCAGGACATGTGCGTACAGGTCGGGGGTACAGGACGGGGGGCAGGACATGTGCGTACAGGACGGGGGGCAGGACATGTGCGTACAGGTCGGGGGTACAGGACGGGGGGCAGGACATGTGCGTACAGGACGGGGGGCAGAACATGTGCGTACAGGACGGGGGGCAGAACATGTGCGTACAGGACAGGGGCAGAACATGTGCGTACAGGACGGGGGGCAGGACATGTGCGTACAGGACGGGGGGCAGGACATGTGCGTACAGGACGGGGGGCAGGACATGTGCGTACAGGACGGGGGGCAGAACATGTGTGTACAGGACGGGGGCAGAACATGTGCGTACAGGACGGGGGGCAGGACATGTGCGTACAGGACGGGGGGCAGAACATGTGCGTACAGGACAGGGGGGCAGAACATGTGCGTACAGGACAGGGGCAGAACATGTGCGTACAGGACGGGGGGCAGAACATGTGCGTACAGGACGGGGGGCAGGACATGTGCGTACAGGACAGGGGCAGAACATGTGCGTACAGGACGGGGGGCAGGACATGTGCGTACAGGACGGGGGGCAGAACATGTGCGTACAGGACGGGGGGCAGAACATGTGCGTACAGGACGGGGGGCAGAACATGTGCGTACAGGACGGGGGGCAGAACATGTGCGTACAGGACAGGGGGGCAGAACATGTGCGTACAGGTCGGGGGTACAGGACGGGGGGCAGGACATGTGCGTACAGGTCGGGGGTACAGGACGGGGGGCAGGACATGTGCGTACAGGTCGGGGGTACAGGACGGGGGGCAGGACATGTGCGTACAGGTCGGGGGTACAGGACGGGGGGCAGGACATGTGCGTACAGGACGGGGGGCAGAACATGTGCATACAGGACAGGGGCAGAACATGTGCGTACAGGACGGGGGGCAGGACATGTGCGTACAGGACGGGGGGCAGGACATGTGCGTACAGGACAGGGGCAGAACATGTGCGTACAGGACGGGGGGCAGGACATGTGCGTACAGGACGGGGGGCAGGACATGTGCGTACAGGACGGGGGGCAGAACATGTGCGTACAGGACGGGGGGCAGAACATGTGCGTACAGGACGGGGGGCAGAACATGTGCGTACAGGACGGGGGGCAGAACATGTGCGTACAGGACAGGGGGGCAGAACATGTGCGTACAGGTCGGGGGTACAGGACGGGGGGCAGGACATGTGCGTACAGGTCGGGGGTACAGGACGGGGGGCAGGACATGTGCGTACAGGTCGGGGGTACAGGACGGGGGGCAGGACATGTGCGTACAGGTCGGGGGTACAGGACGGGGGGCAGGACATGTGCGTACAGGACGGGGGGCAGAACATGTGCGTACAGGACAGGGGCAGAACATGTGCGTACAGGACGGGGGGCAGGACATGTGCGTACAGGACGGGGGGCAGGACATGTGCGTACAGGACGGGGGGCAGGACATGTGCGTACAGGACGGGGGGCAGAACATGTGTGTACAGGACGGGGGCAGAACATGTGCGTACAGGACGGGGGGCAGGACATGTGCGTACAGGACGGGGGGCAGGACATGTGCGTACAGGACGGGGGGCAGGACATGTGCGTACAGGACGGGGGGCAGGACATGTGCGTACAGGACGGGGGGCAGAACATGTGCGTACAGGACGGGGGGCAGAACATGTGCGTACAGGACGGGGGGGCAGAACATGTGCGTACAGGACGGGGGGCAGGACGGGGGGCAGGACATGTGCGTACAGGACGGGGGGCAGAACATGTGCGTACAGGACGGGGGGCAGAACATGTGCGTACAGGACGGGGGGCAGGACATGTGCGTACAGGACGGGGGGCAGGACATGTGCGTACAGGACGGGGGGGCAGAACATGTGCGTACAGGACGGGGGGCAGAACATGTGCGTACAGGACGGGGGGGCAGAACATGTGCGTACAGGACGGGGGGCAGGACGGGGGGCAGGACATGTGCGTACAGGACGGGGGGCAGAACATGTGCGTACAGGACGGGGGGCAGAACATGTGCGTACAGGACGGGGGGCAGGACATGTGCGTACAGGACGGGGGGCAGGACATGTGCGTACAGGACGGGGGGGCAGAACATGTGCGTACAGGACGGGGGGCAGAACATGTGCGTACAGGTCGGGGGGCAGGACGGGGGGCAGAACATGTGCGTACAGGACGGGGGGCAGAACATGTGCGTACAGGACGGGGGGCAGAACATGTGCGTACAGGACGGGGGGCAGAACATGTGTGTACAGGACGGGGGGCAGAACATGTGCGTACAGGACGGGGGGCAGAACATGTGCGTACAGGTCGGGGGGCAGCTGTTGTACAGGACGGGGGGCAGAACATGTGCGTACAGGACGGGGGTACAGGACGGGGGTACAGGACGGGGGCAGAACATGTGCGTACAGGATGGGGGTACAGGACGGGGGGCAGAACATGTGCGTACAGGACGGGGGGCAGGACATGTGCGTACAGGACGGGGGCAGAACATGTGCGTACAGGACGGGGGGCAGGACATGTGCGTACAAGACGGGGGCAGAACATGTGCGTACAGGACGGGGGGGCAGAACATGTGTGTACAGGACGGGGGGCAGCTGTTGTACAGGACGGGGGGCAGAACATGTGCGTACAGGACGGGGGTACAGGACGAGGGTACAGGACGGGGGTACAGGACGGGGGTACAGGACGGGGGTACAGGACGGGGGCAGAACATGTGCGTACAGGATGGGGGTACAGGACGGGGGGCAGAACATGTGCGTACAGGACGGGGGGCAGGACATGTGCGTACAGGACGGGGGCAGAACATGTGCGTACAGGACGGGGGGCAGGACATGTGCGTACAAGACGGGGGCAGAACATGTGCGTACAGGACGGGGGGGCAGGACATGTGCGTACAGGACGGGGGCAGAACATGTGCGTACAGGACGGGGGGCAGGACGGGGGGCTTAACATGTGCGTACAGGACGGGGGGCAGAACATGTGCGTACAGGACGGGGGGGCAGAACATGTGCGTACAGGACGGGGGGCAGGACGGGGGGCTTAACATGTGCGTACAGGACGGGGGGCAGAACATGTGCGTACAGGACGGGGGGCAGAACATGTGCGTACAGGACGGGGGGCAGAACATGTGCGTACAGGACGGGGGGCAGAACATGTGCGTACAGGACGGGGGGCAGGACGGGGGGCAGAACATGTGCGTACAGGACGGGGGGCAGAACATGTGCGTACAGGACGGGGGGCAGGACGGGGGGCAGAACATGTGCGTACAGGTCGGGGGGCAGCTGTTGTACAGAATTAAACGGGACTACAAGTCACAAAACTGACCCTCTGAGGCCGGAAATGAAAAGCAGGAAATGTCATCCCTAACTCCTGATGCTGTGACTTGTGATGTCATCCCTGGTCCCGGGCTCTGTAAGTTGTGATGTCATCCCTGGTCCCGGGTGCTGTGACTTGTGATGTCATCCCTGGTCCCGGGCTCTGTGACTTGTGATGTCATCCCTGGTCCCGGGCTCTGTAAGTTGTGATGTCATCCCTGGTCCCGGGTGCTGTGACTTGTGATGTCATCCCTGGTCCCGGGCTCTGTAAGTTGTGATGTCATCCCTGGCGCTGTGACTTGTGATGTCAACCCTGGTCCCGGGCGCTGTGACTTGTGATGTCATCCCTGGTCCCGGGCGCTGTGACTTGTGATGTCATCCCTGGTCCCAGGCTCTGTAAGTTGTGATGTCATCCCTGGTCCCGGGCTCTGTGACTTGTGATGTCATCCCTGGTCCCGGGCTCTGTGACTTGTGATGTCATCCCTGGTCCCGGGCGCTGTGACTTGTGATGTCATCCCTGGTCCCGGGCTCTGTAAGTTGTGATGTCATCCCTGGTCCCGGGTGCTGTGACTTGTGATGTCATCCCTGGTCCCGGGCTCTGTGACTTGTGATGTCATCCCTGGTCCCGGGCGCTGTGACTTGTGATGTCATCCCTGGTCCCGGGCTCTGTAAGTTGTGATGTCATCCCTGGTCCCGGGTGCTGTGACTTGTGATGTCATCCCTGGTCCCGGGCTCTGTGACTTGTGATGTCATCCCTGGTCCCGGGCTCTGTGACTTGTGATGTCATCCCTGGTCCCGGGCTCTGTGACTTGTGATGTCATCCCTGGTCCCGGGCTCTGTGACTTGTGATGTCATCCCTGGTCCCGGGCGCTGTGACTTGTGATGTCATCCCTGGTCCTGGGTTCTGTAAGTTGTGATGTCATCCCTGGTCCCGGGCGCTGTGACTTGTGATGTCATCCCTGGTCCCGGGCGCTGTGACTTGTGATGTCATCCCTGGTCCCGGGCGCTGTGACTTGTGATGTCAACCCTGGTCCTGGGCTCTGTAAGTTGTGATGTCATCCCTGGTCCCGGGTGCTGTGACTTGTGATGTCATCCCTGGTCCCGGGCTCTGTAAGTTGTGATGTCATCCCTGGCTCTGGGCGCTGTGACTTGTGATGTCATCCCTGGTCCCGGGCGCTGTGACTTGTGATGTCATCCCTGGTCCTGGGCTCTGTAAGTTGTGATGTCATCCCTGGTCCCGGGTGCTGTGACTTGTGATGTCATCCCTGGTCCTGGGCTCTGTAAGTTGTGATGTCATCCCTGGCTCTGGGCGCTGTGACTTGTGATGTCATCCCTGGTCCCGGGCGCTGTGACTTGTGATGTCATCCCTGGTCCCGGGCGCTGTGACTTGTGATGTCATCCCTGGCGCTGTGACTTGTGATGTCATCCCTGGTCCCAGGCGCTGTGACTTGTGAGGTCATCCCTGGTCCCGGGCGCTGTGACTTGTGATGTCATCCCTGGCGCTGTGACTTGTGAGGTCATCCCTGGTCCCGGGCGCTGTGACTTGTGATGTCAACCCTGGTCCCGGGCGCTGTGACTTGTGATGTCATCCCTGGTCCCGGGCGCTGTGACTTGTGATGTCATCCCTGGCGCTGTGACTTGTGAGGTCATCCCTGGTCCCGGGCGCTGTGACTTGTGATGTCAACCCTGGTCCCGGGCGCTGTGACTTGTGAAGTCATCCCTGGTCCCGGGCGCTGTGACTTGTGATGTCATCCCTGGTCCCGGGCGCTGTGACTTGTGATGTCATCCCTGGTCCCGAGCGCTGTGACTTGTGATGTCATCCCTGGTCCCGGGCTCTGTAAGTTGTGATGTCATCCCTGGTCCCGGGCGCTGTGACTTGTGATGTCATCCCTGGTCCCGGGCGCTGTGACTTGTGATGTCATCCCTGGTCCTGGGCGCTGTGACTTGTGATGTCATCCCTGGTCCCGGGCGCTGTGACTTGTGATGTCAACCCTGGTCCCGGGCGCTGTGACTTGTGATGTCATCCCTGGTTCCGGGCGCTTTGACTTGTGATGTCATCCCTGGTCCCGGGCGCTGTGACTTGTGATGTCATCCCTGGTCCTGGGCTCTGTAAGTTGTGATGTCATCCCTGGTCCCGGGTGCTGTGACTTGTGATGTCATCCCTGGCTCTGGGCGCTGTGACTTGTGATGTCATCCCTGGTCCCGGGCGCTGTGACATGTGATGTCATCCCTGGTCCCGGGCGCTGTGACTTGTGATGTCATCCCTGGCGCTGTGACTTGTGAGGTCATCCCTGGTCCCGGGCGCTGTGACTTGTGATGTCAACCCTGGTCCCGGGCGCTGTGACTTGTGATGTCATCCCTGGTCCCGGGCGCTGTGACTTGTGATGTCATCCCTGGTCCCGGGCGCTGTGACTTGTGATGTCAACCCTGGTCCCGGGCGCTGTGACTTGTGATGTCATCCCTGGCGCTGTGACTTGTGAGGTCATCCCTGGTCCCGGGCGCTGTGACTTGTGATGTCATCCCTGGTCCCGGGCGCTGTGACTTGTGATGTCATCCCTGGTCCCGGGCTCTGTGACTTGTGATGTCATCCCTGGTCCCGGGCTCTGTAAGTTGTGATGTCATCCCTGGTCCCGGGCGCTGTGACTTGTGATGTCATCCCTGGTCCCGGGTCTGTAAGTTGTGATGTCATCCCTGGTCCCAGGCACTGTGACTTGTGATGTCATCCCTGGTCCCGGGCTCTATGACTTGTGATGTCATCCCTGGTCCCAGGCGCTGTGACTTGTGATGTCATCCCTGGTCCCGGGCTCTGTGACTTGTGATGTCATCCCTGGTCCCGGGCTCTGTGACTTGTGATGTCATCCCTGGTCCCGGGCGCTGTGACTTGTGATGTCATCCCTGGTCCCGGGCTCTGTAAGTTGTGATGTCATCCCTGGTCCCGGGCTCTGTAAGTTGTGATGTCATCCCTGGTCCCGGGTGCTGTGACTTGTGATGTCATCCCTGGTCCCGGGCTCTGTGACTTGTGATGTCATCCCTGGTCCCGGGTGCTGTGACTTGTGATGTCATCCCTGGTCCCGGGCGCTGTGACTTGTGAGGTCATCCCTGGTCCCGGGTGCTGTGACTTGTGATGTCATCCCTGGTCCCGGGCGCTGTGACTTGTGATGTCATCCCTGGTCCTGGGCTCTGTAAGTTGTGATGTCATCCCCGGTCCCGGGCGCTGTGACTTGTGATGTCATCCCTGGTCCCGGGCTCTGTAAGTTGTGATGTCATCCCTGGTCCCGGGTGCTGTGACTTGTGATGTCATCCCTGGTCCCGGGCGCTGTGACTTGTGATGTCATCCCTGGTCCCGGGCGCTGTGATTTGTGATGTCATCCCTGGTCCCGGGCTCTGTGACTTGTGATGTCATCCCTGGTCCCGGGCTCTGTAAGTTGTGATGTCATCCCTGGTCCCGGGCGCTGTGACTTGTGATGTCATCCCTGGTCCCGGGTCTGTAAGTTGTGATGTCATCCCTGGTCCCAGGCACTGTGACTTGTGATGTCATCCCTGGTCCCGGGCTCTATGACTTGTGATGTCATCCCTGGTCCCAGGCGCTGTGACTTGTGATGTCATCCCTGGTCCCGGGCTCTGTGACTTGTGATGTCATCCCTGGTCCCGGGCTCTGTGACTTGTGATGTCATCCCTGGTCCCGGGCGCTGTGACTTGTGATGTCATCCCTGGTCCCGGGCTCTGTAAGTTGTGATGTCATCCCTGGTCCCGGGTGCTGTGACTTGTGATGTCATCCCTGGTCCCGGGCTCTGTGACTTGTGATGTCATCCCTGGTCCCGGGTGCTGTGACTTGTGATGTCATCCCTGGTCCCGGGCGCTGTGACTTGTGAGGTCATCCCTGGTCCCGGGTGCTGTGACTTGTGATGTCATCCCTGGTCCCGGGCGCTGTGACTTGTGATGTCATCCCTGGTCCTGGGCTCTGTAAGTTGTGATGTCATCCCCGGTCCCGGGCGCTGTGACTTGTGATGTCATCCCTGGTCCCGGGCTCTGTAAGTTGTGATGTCATCCCTGGTCCCGGGTGCTGTGACTTGTGATGTCATCCCTGGTCCCGGGCGCTGTGACTTGTGATGTCATCCCTGGTCCCGGGCGCTGTGACTTGTGATGTCATCCCTGGTCCCGGGCAATGTGACTTGTGATGTCATCCCTGGTCCTGGGCTCTGTAAGTTGTGATGTCATCCCTGGTCCCGGGTGCTGTGACTTGTGATGTCATCCCTGGCTCTGGGCGCTGTGACTTGTGATGTCATCCCTGGTCCCGGGCGCTGTGACTTGTGATGTCATCCCTGGTCCCAGGCGCTGTGACTTGTGATGTCATCCCTGGTCCCGGGCTCTGTAAGTTGTGATGTCATCCCTGGTCCCGGGTGCTGTGACTTGTGATGTCATCCCTGGTCCCGGGCTCTGTGACTTGTGATGTCATCCCTGGTCCCGGGTGCTGTGACTTGTGATGTCATCCCTGGTCCCGGGTGCTGTGACTTGTGATGTCATCCCTGGTCCCGGGTGCTGTGACTTGTGATGTCATCCCTGGTCCCGGGCGCTGTGACTTGTGATGTCATCCCTGGTCCTGGGCTCTGTAAGTTGTGATGTCATCCCCGGTCCCGGGCGCTGTGACTTGTGATGTCATCCCTGGTCCCGGGCTCTGTAAGTTGTGATGTCATCCCTGGTCCCGGGTGCTGTGACTTGTGATGTCATCCCTGGTCCCGGGCGCTGTGACTTGTGATGTCATCCCTGGTCCCGGGCGCTGTGACTTGTGATGTCATCCCTGGTCCCGGGCAATGTGACTTGTGATGTCATCCCTGGTCCTGGGCTCTGTAAGTTGTGATGTCATCCCTGGTCCCGGGTGCTGTGACTTGTGATGTCATCCCTGGCTCTGGGCGCTGTGACTTGTGATGTCATCCCTGGTCCCGGGCGCTGTGACTTGTGATGTCATCCCTGGTCCCAGGCGCTGTGACTTGTGATGTCATCCCTGGTCCTGGGCGCTGTGACTTGTGATGTCATCCCTGGCGCTGTGACTTGTGATGTCATCCCTGGTCCCAGGCGCTGTGACTTGTGAGGTCATCCCTGGTCCCGGGCGCTGTGACTTGTGATGTCATCCCTGGTCCCGGGCGCTGTGACTTGTGATGTCATCCCTGGTCCCGGGCTCTGTGACTTGTGATGTCATCCCTGGTCCCGGGCTCTGTGACTTGTGATGTCATCCCTGGTCCCGGGCGCTGTGACTTGTGATGTCAACCCTGGTCCCGGGTGCTGTGACTTGTGATGTCATCCCTGGTCCCGGGCGCTGTGACTTGTGATGTCATCCCTGGTCCTGGGCGCTGTGACTTGTGATGTCATCCCTGGCGCTGTGACTTGTGATGTCATCCCTGGTCCCAGGCGCTGTGACTTGTGAGGTCATCCCTGGTCCCGGGCGCTGTGACTTGTGATGTCATCCCTGGTCCCGGGCGCTGTGACTTGTGATGTCATCCCTGGTCCCGGGCTCTGTGACTTGTGATGTCATCCCTGGTCCCGGGCTCTGTGACTTGTGATGTCATCCCTGGTCCCGGGCGCTGTGACTTGTGATGTCAACCCTGGTCCCGGGTGCTGTGACTTGTGATGTCATCCCTGGTCCCGGGCTCTGTAAGTTGTGATGTCATCCCTGGTCCCGGGCTCTGTGACTTGTGAGGTCATCCCTGGTCCCGGGCGCTGTGACTTGTGATGTCAACCCTGGTCCCGGGCGCTGTGACTTGTGATGTCATCCCTGGTCCCGGGCGCTGTGAGTTGTGATGTCATCCCTGGTCCCGGGCGCTGTGACTTGTGATGTCAACCTTGGTCCCGGGCGCTGTGACTTGTGATGTCATCCCTGGCGCTGTGACTTGTGAGGTCATCCCTGGTCCCGGGCGCTGTGACTTGTGATGTCATCCCTGGTCCCGGGCGCTGTGACTTGTGATGTCATCCCTGGTCCCGGGCGCTGTGACTTGTGATGTCATCCCTGGTCCCGGGCTCTGTAAGTTGTGATGTCATCCCTGGTCCCGGGCGCTGTGACTTGTGATGTCATCCCTGGTCCCGGGTCTGTAAGTTGTGATGTCATCCCTGGTCCCGGGTGCTGTGACTTGTGATTTCATCCCTGGTCCCGGGCGCTGTGACTTGTGATGTCATCCCTGGTCCCGGGCTCTGTGACTTGTGATGTCATCCCTGGTCCCGGGCGCTGTGACTTGTGATGTCATCCCTGGTCCCGGGCTCTGTAAGTTGTGATGTCATCCCTGGTCCCGGGTGCTGTGACTTGTGATTTCATCCCTGGTCCCGGGCGCTGTGACTTGTGATGTCATCCCTGGTCCCGGGCTCTGTGACTTGTGATGTCATCCCTGGTCCCGGGCGCTGTGACTTGTGATGTCATCCCTGGTCCCGGGTGCTGTGACTTGTGATGTCATCCCTGGTCCCGGGCGCTGTGACTTGTGATGTCATCCCTGGTCCTGGGCTCTGTAAGTTGTGATGTCATCCCTGGTCCCGGGTGCTGTGACTTGTGATGTCATCCCTGGCTCTGGGCGCTGTGACTTGTGATGTCATCCCTGGTCCCGGGCGCTGTGACTTGTGATGTCATCCCTGGCGCTGTGACTTGTGATGTCATCCCTGGTCCCAGGCGCTGTGACTTGTGATGTCATCCCTGGTCCCGGGCGCTGTGACTTGTGATGTCATCCCTGGCGCTGTGACTTGTGATGTCATCCCTGGTCCCGGGCTCTGTAAGTTGTGATGTCATCCCTGGTCCCAGGCGCTGTGACTTGTGATGTCATCCCTGGTCCCTGGCGCTGTGACTTGTGATGTCATCCCTGGCGCTGTGACTTGTGATGTCATCCCTGGTCCCAGGCTCTGTAAGTTGTGATGTCATCCCTGGTCCCGGGTGCTGTGACTTGTGAGATCATCCCTGGTCCCGGGCGCTGTGACTTATGATGTCATCCCTGGTCCCGGGCGCTGTGACTTGTGATGTCATCCCTGGTCCCGGGCTCTGTAAGTTGTGATGTCATCCCTGGTCCCGGGCTCTGTGAGTTGTGATGTCATCCCTGGTCCTGGGCGCTGTGACTTGTGATGTCATCCCTGGTCCCGGGCTCTGTAAGTTGTGATGTCATCCCTGGTCCCGGGCTCTGTGAGTTGTGATGTCATCCCTGGTCCTGGGCGCTGTGACTTGTGATGTCATCCCTGGTCCCGGGCTCTGTGAGTTGTGATGTCATCCCTGGTCCCGGGCGCTGTGACTTGTGATGTCATCCCTGGCTCTGGGCGCTGTGACTTGTGATGTCATCCCTGGTCCCGGGCGCTGTGAGTTGTGATGTCATCCCTGGCTCTGGGCGCTGTGACTTGTGATGTCATCCCTGGCGCTGTGACTTGTGATGTCATCCCTGGTCCCGGGCTCTGTAAGTTGTGATGTCATCCCTGGTCCCGGGCTCTGTGAGTTGTGATGTCATCCCTGGTCCCGGGCTCTGTGAGTTGTGATGTCATTCCTGGTCCTGGGCGCTGTGACTTGTGATGTCATCCCTGGTCCCGGGCTCTGTGAGTTGTGATGTCATCCCTGGCTCTGGGCGCTGTGACTTGTGATGTCATCCCTGGCGCTGTGACTTGTGATGTCATCCCTGGTCCCGGGCTCTGTGAGTTGTGATGTCATCCCTGGCTCTGGGTGCTGTGACTTGTGATGTCATCCCTGGCGCTGTGACTTGTGATGTCATCCCTGGCACTGTGACTCCTCCTCCATACTTGTGCACACACTGGTCCCAGAGTTGAGCTCTCCCCACAATGCGTTGGCGGAGCAGTTTCCCGGGGTGGGGGTGGGGAATTCTTCATCGCTGTCTGTAAACATGACCTAGCGACATTTCCTCTAAAATTATGAAATATCCAAAAAATAGAAGAGAGGCCGGAAAGATCTGTGACTCGGAAATATCTTGTGACCTTCTGGTCGGGGTCTGCCGCCCGCCGCTCCCTCCTCCTGACATCACCTCAGCTTTGTGTATCTACCTCTGTTTGTTACAATGTATCAGTGCAGGTCAGAATTACACGTCTGGATCTGGAAAGAATTGTTGTGACTGGACAGAACTGTAACAAACCCTCAGCTGTGAGCAGGACAAGGTGCATTACTATGTGATCGGCGAATGTGGCTGATCACTGACAGCAAGAAGATGCTAAAAATGGTGAAAAGTGAACACGACATCGATTAGAAAGCAGCAGAACGTTCCGAGATGTCCCCTGTCTAGCAGGATTTACATGCAGGCACCCCCACAGATCAGCTGGTGGAAGAGCTTCAGTAATCAGGTCAGTGGTTCATCCTCTTACCCAGCACAGTGCCACACATTGTAGAGTCGCAGCCCAGCTCAGCCCCATTCATTTGAGTAGGACTGAGCTGTACCATGAGACATCATCAGGCCGCGTGTACAGCTGATCTGTGGGGGTCCTGTCTATGTAACCCTCGCCCTGGTCATCTTGTGGCGTCCCCGGGAGATCAGGTAATAGAGGTCTGGGCTGAGCCCACCAGAGCCGGACCCCATATTATGGCTGTGTGACCACTCACAGGCATGGAGTCCATTATAATGCGGGCGGCCAGGAAGGAGTTAAACTCGGTGCAGCAAGTCAGTAAATGCGCAGTAAGGAAGACCTCGGGTTTCACATCTGGAAGACGTTACTGCAGGGAGGAGGAGGAGAATGAGGCCCAAGATCCTGATAAAGCTCCTACTGGAGGAGGCCGGAGAGCGGCTGCCGTCACAATGTATCAGGGAGTGAGAACATACGCAATAGTCATCAGTGCAGCGCTGCACGCCGATTCCTGGAAGACTGGCGGGGGATGTGGAGAGCGGCCAATCCTGGAGAGCGCCCCATAGCTTACCCCCCGCAGCGCCGGAACCGCAGAGAATGCACCGAGGAAGGTCTAAAGAGGCAAGGCCACTAATATACAGTATATATACAACACCCCTGTATACAGTATATATACACTCACACACCCCTGTATACAGTATATATACACTCACACACCCCTGTATACAGTATATATACACAACACCCCTGTATACAGTATATATACACTCACACACCCCTGTATACAGTATATATACACTCACACACCCCTATATACAGTATATATATATATACATACACTCACACACACCCCTATATACAGTATATATACACTCACCCCTGTATACAGTATATATACACAACACCCCTGTATACAGTATATACACACACATCCCTGTATACAGTATATATACACTCACACACCCCTATATACAGTATATATACACACACCCCTGTATACAGTATATATACACTCACACACCCCTGTATACAGTATATATACACTCACACACCCCTATATACAGTATATATACACACACCCCTGTATACAGTATATATACACTCACACACCCCTATATACAGTATATACACACACACCCCTATATACAGTATATATACACTCACCCCTGTATACAGTATATATACACTCACACACCCCTATATACAGTATATATACAACACCCCTGTATACAGTGTGTATATATATATATATATATATATACACATACACACACACACCCCTGTATACAGTATATACACACACCCCTGTATACAGTATATATACACTCACACACCCCTATATACAGTATATATATATATATATATATATATATACACACCCCTATATACAGTATATATACACTCACCCCTGTATACAGTATATATACACACACCCCTGTATACAGTATATATATATACACTCACACACACCCCTATATACAGTATATATACACTCACCCCTGTATACAGTATATATACACACTCACAAACCCCTATATACAGTATATATACACTCACCCCTGTATACAGTATATATACACACTCACACACCCCTATATACAGTATATATACACTCACCCCTGTATACAGTATATATACACTCACACACCCCTATATACAGTATATATACAACACCCCTGTATACAGTATATATATATATACACACACACACACCCCTGTATACACACGGCCACTAATATACAGTATATACACTGACACCCCTGTATACAGTATATATACACTCACACCCCTATATACACTCACACACCGCCACTAATATACAGTCTGTATACACTCACACACACCCCTGTATACACAGCCACTAATACATATATATATATATATATATATATATATATATATACATACACACAGCCACTAATTATACTGTATATACACCCCTACATACACACACATATACACAGCCACTAATTATATATGCGCACACACACAAATACAAACTGTATATACACCTATATATACACCCCATAGGAGATCTCCGCTGCTGCCATCATTGGAGCAAACACGTCTGATATATCCAGAAGCTGGCCCTGACCTCGTCCTGCTCACAGCTGAAGGATCGTTACAATGTATCAGTGTAGAGAATCCTCTGTGAGCTTCATCTATTTAATGTCCTGTACTCCATGCTGTTAACTCTTAGCTGTGCTGATACATTGTAACAAGCCCTCAGACTTCTATTCCTGGGGATTTTTCTCTGGAGTGCCCCTTTAAGCCCTACACTAGAGATCACATGCGCTGGACTCGGGGCCGCCGTCACTGCTGGAATAAGACAAGACACAGCGGCGGCTTCTTAGGAGACTTTATTGCTTTGAGTTCCTCGGTTCTTGGGCGCTAGTTATGGCGGATCTGGGCACACGTGGAGGTGGCAGAGTCTGGATGACCAGCTCCAGATCAGGGGCTCCCCATTCACCCCCACAGGGGCCCCGATGACCTCACAGCCACACAATAAAAACACTTCAAAAATACTACAAAATGGCAGCAACACTATAAAAACAGGTGAAGGCACCGGCGTGAGCGGCAGGTAAAGCGGTCCCTGAGTGCCCGACTACAATTAACCCTTTAGGATTTGGAAGGGGAGGGGGGGACTTGTGCTGTTCATAGCAAAGGGGTCCAACCCCAACACCCCCAGGAGGAGAACCTTATTGCACAGTCTTAGAGGTGGCCGGGGCCACTAGCCCTTGTACCCTGCGTCCTGTGTAGAGGGGCAGGGGGAATTGTTATGTCCTAGAGGTAGGAATACACAGCGCCATCACATGGCGGATACAGAGTCTGCATCAAATAAATAACTAAAAACATTCTCCGGCCCCATCACCCACAGTCTGATGTAGTGTTAAATGGAGGCATCCTCGGGTAGGTCACATGGGGCCCTCAGAGCAGCAGCAGGAATAAGGCCAGCACTGAGCCCAGCAGCATGTGGCCCCTGGAGGGCCCGGTGGCTCCTGCGTGGTTCCTTGTGCTTCTCTGTGTCCCGCAGCTGTCGCCAAACCAGTCCACGTAACACTGGCAGCGGAAATGTGAACTCAGGTAGCGCTTGTCCTCCTTGGAGAGGCTGCCCTCTGCCCACATGGGGGCCATGGCGTTCGTAGCATTCGCAGCATGCACTATACGGAAGCTGGTCGGGCTGAGGTGTAAGAAGCCGTCCGTCAGATTGTCCTGTCTCAGGCAACGGCCATTCCCACTGCAGAGAAAACGGCTGCAGAGCTCGGCCGCCGTCGTCACATTCACAATGTATTCACCCAGACTTTCCTCCAGGTATGACTTCAGCTTCAGGCAAGACTCCTGCAGGAAAGACAAAGAATGTGAGAAGGCCGGGCAGCAGAGGACAGAAGAGAGGAGGCCGGATGTTAAGGGACAGAGGAGGCCGGAGGTCAGGGGACAGAAGAGAGGAGGCCGGACATTAAGGGACAGAGGAGGCCGGGCATTAAGGGACAGAGGAAAGGAGGCCAGGCAGCAGAGGACAGAAGAGAGCAGGTCGGATGTCAGGGGACAGAGGAGAGGAGGCCGGATGTCAGGGGACAGAAGAGAGGAGGCCGGACGTTAAGGGACAGAGGAAAGGAGGCCGGACGTTAAGGGACAGAGGAAAGGAGGCCGGACGTCAGGGGACAGAGGAGAGGAGGCCGGACGTCAGGGGACAGAAGAGAGGAGGCCGGACGTCAGGGGACAGAGGAGAGGAGGCCGGACGTCAGGGGACAGAGGAGAGGAGGCCGGACGTCAGGGGACAGAGGAGAGGAGGCCGGACGTCAGGGGACAGAGGAGAGGAGGCCGGACGTCAGGGGACAGAGGAGAGGAGGCCGGGCGTCAGGGGACAGAGGAGAGGAGGCCGGGCGACAGTGGCCATAACAGTAGGTAAGAGGTCAGGTAGTCAGAGGACAGTATAGCACTACAGGACTTCAACTCCCAGCAAGACTGGTCATGTTGAGATTTGTAGTCTCACACTGGCTTGTGGGGGCTCCGATTAGGATGAAGGATGTTATCTTTGAGGCCTAGTCACACCAGTCACATGACCTCCACATGAAACATGGAGGACGAACCGTACAGACATGATCACATACCACATACATGAGCACGTAGGACCAGGCCACTTACCGCATCCTTTGCGTATTCGACATCACCCCAGAAGATGACCCCTGCGGCCCCCTGCGCGGCGCTCTCACCAATGGTGGAGACTAAATCCACCTGCAAAATAAAAGCCATTATTAATAATTGCAGCGGCCTCCGGGAAGGGCTCAGACACCCAGATGGCTCTGCAGCAGGGGGCTCAGGATGAACAGGGACTTCTGGGAGGGCACATTACAACGGGTCTGGTTACCGGGGGTCCTACCGCTGTACATGGGGATAGGGGGCCCATCTAACTGTCATCCTGTCTGTTGCCCCAACAACCAATCACAGCACAGCTTACATTCCACCACAGCAGCTGTACAGATGAAAGCTGTGCTGTGATTGGTTGTTTGTGTAAACAAATGGATTGGAGAAAGGATCGAATAGAATCCCAGGATAATACTGATATGGGGGCGCTGCAGTGAAAGGAGGGGGTGTAATCTATGGGGGAGGGGGGCGGCTCCTGCTCAGACAATATTCCCAGCCTTGTACGAATCTCTGGGAGTGGTTGCAGCATGCGCGGGGTTAAACCTCAGGGCACTTCTATGGTGGACGTGCCCGGTCCTGCATTTGGTTCATTCCTTTCCCACAATGCTCCTGGGCATTCCTATCACATGTCTGAGTCAGAGGGATTCAGCCCATTGTGCAGGCCCGCTCACTCAGCAGCGCCGCCTCCAGGACAGACAGGTCCCCTGAATAAGACCCTGTACCCAATGCCAACCCAGAACCTGCTGCCCTACAACCCAGGAGCCCCGCACCCGGCTAGGACATCCTTGAGGTCCCCGGGGTCCTTGGTTCTCCTGCATCTATATAATGGACAAGGAGCAGTGCATTGAGGGACATTACATGTAAATAGCGGTCAGCTGACAGGTCATGTGACATGGGCGAAACGGAGGATGTGTCTTTTTTAAAGCAGTGGCCATGTGATACGGCGGGCCGGGCCCTGCATGGGGCTTACCTGGGATAGGGTGTCCAGCTTCTTGATGTAGGTGGGTCGTGAATACACGTAGACGGGCAGGGCGTAGTCCTGGTGATGCTTGTTGGCGATCCTCATGGCTTCCTTCACCCGGAAGTGCACAAACAGGCGCCCCTGAGGGCTGGAGGCCAGGGACGGGTCCAGGTAGATGGAGGGGAAGAGTGCGGTGCTGGCCTCCCACAACCAGGACAGCTGGTCATTGCGGGAGATCTCCACGTCCGGGCACTTCCCTGTGTAGTGCTGCAGGTTCTGCTGGTAGTTGTGGTTGTAGCAGTCGGGGAACAGATAGAAGCCCCAGAGCTGGCGGGGCCGGGCGCTCCGGGCGTGTTGTAGCGTCTCCTCCATGAATCTGCGGGCGGCGGTTTCAAACTCTAATATGGCTTGCTTGTTCACGTCATCTTCGGACCAGCTGGGGTTACGAGTGGCCACCAGTTTCCGGGACATCTGCCTGTAGATGTCCTTAAGTCTCCAGTTTCTTAACCAAATCGGGCGCCATTCCTCCCAGTCGATGACGGCCAGACCCTCCTGGTCCACCGTTTTGTTTATATATTTCTTTAACCCTTCCTGCATCCATAATATGTGGGCGTCGACACTGGCGTTCTGGGGGACCCCGCCATTGAAGGAGACATTGCGATCATAGTAGGGATAGATCCCGAGGCGTTCCTTGTAGAAGATGGTCAGTGTCTGGTCCACAAAGCCCTCATTGGGTGAGGCATCGAAATCAAAAATTCGTAGATCGAAAGGCACATTGTGTCGCGGAGGACATTCCTGCGTGGGGGCGTTCCAGCCTACTACAAATGGCCGCCGACTGTAAATAGGGCGAGTAGTGGGCTTCTCCATGGCAGGGGACGAAAGACCATCATGGAAGGCGAGGAGAAGGCACCAGAGGACAGACATGATGGAGGGAAGCATGGTAAAAACGGAGGAGGCACCTGAACGAGAAGAGAGGACACCGTGAATATCATCCCTCATAGTAACACACAATAATCAGACTGGCAATGTGATGTCATCGTAACCAGGGAACTCTGATGTCATCACCTAGGCCTGCTGAGCTCTGATGTCATCACACATGACTAGCATGAATAGCATAGGGGAAAAGGACTTGGGCATAATAGTAGATCACAAATTCAACATGAGCCAACAGTGCGGTGCTGCTGCAAAAAAGGCGAATACAATTCTGGGATGTATTAAGACAAGCATTGAATCTAGATGAAGAGAGGTCATTATTCCGCTGTCCTCTTCCCTGGTCAGACCACACCTGGAATACTGTGTACAGTTCTGGGCGCCTCAATTCAAGAAAGACATCGATATATTGGAGCAAGTCCAGAGAAGAGCAACCAAAATGGTGGAAGGTCTGCAAACCATGTCCTATGAGGAGCGGCTAAAAGAACTGGGATTGTTTAGTTTGCAGAAGAGAAGGCTGAGGGGAGATTTAATAGCAGTCTACAAATATCTGAGAGGTAGTCACAGTGCAGAGGGATCTCCCCTATTCTCATTAGCACAAGGAAGTACAAGAAGCAATGGGATGAAACTAAAGGGAAAGAGATACAGATTATACATTAGGAAAAACTTTCTGACAGTGAGGGGAGTGAGAGAGTGGAATAGGCTGCCACGGGAGGTGGTGGGCGCTCCATCAATGGAAATCTTCAAGCGGAATCTGGAGAAACATATAGCTGGGATGATTTAGGAAAACCTGCACTCGCAGGGGGTTGGACCCGATGGCCCTTCAGGTCCCTTCCAACTCTACCATAAGAAAAAAAAAATATATGACTGCTGAGCTCTGATGTCATCACCTAGGACCGCTGAGCTCTGATGTCATCACCTAGGACCGCTGAGCTCTGATGTCATCACCTAGGACCGCTGAGCTCTGATGTCATCACATATCACTGCTGAGCTCTGATGTCATCACCTAGGACCGCTGAGCTCTGATGTCATCACCTAGGACCGCTGAGCTCTGATGTCATCACATATCACTGCTGAGCTCTGATGTCATCACACATCACTGCTGAGCTCTGAGGTCATCACCTAGGACTGCTGAGCTCTGAGGTCATCACCTAGGACTGCTGAGCTCTGAGGTCATCACACATCACTGCTGAGCTCTGAGGTCATCACCTAGGACTGCTGAGCTCTGATGTCATCACCTAGGCCTGCTGAGCTCTGAGGTCATCACCTAGGACTGCTGAGCTCTGATGTCATCACCTAGGACTGCTGAGCTCTGATGTCATCACCTAGGACTGCTGAGCTCTGATGTCATCACCTAGGACTGCTGAGCTCTGATGTCATCACCTAGGACTGCTGAGCTCTGATGTCATCACCAAGGCCTGCTGAGCTCTGATGTCATCACCTAGGCCTGCTGAGCCCTGATGTCATCACCTAGGCCTGCTGAGCTCTGATGTCATCACCTAGGACTGCTGAGCTCTGATGTCATCACCTAGGACTGCTGAGCTCTGAGGTCATCACACATCACTGCTGAGCTCTGAGGTCATCACCTAGGACTGCTGAGCTCTGATGTCATCACCTAGGCCTGCTGAGCTCTGAGGTCATCACCTAGGTCTGCTGAGCCCTGATGTCATCACCTAGGCCTGCTGAGCCCTGATGTCATTACCTAGGCCTGCTGAGCTCTGATGTCATCACCTAGGCCTGCTGAGCTCTGATGTCATCACCTAGGCCTGCTGAGCTCTGATGTCATCACCTAGGCCTGCTGAGCTCTGATGTCATCACCTAGGCCTGCTGAGCTCTGACGTCATCACCTAGGCCTGCTGAGCTCTGATGTCATCACCTAGGCCTGCTGAGCTCTGATGTCATCACCTAGGCCTGCTGAGCTCTGATGTCATCACCTAGGCCTGCTGAGCTCTGAGGTCATCACCTGGGACTGCTGAGCTCTGAGGTCATCACACATCACTGCTGAGCTCTGAGGTCATCACCAAGGCCTGCTGAGCTCTGATGTCATTACCTAGGCCTGCTGAGCCCTGATGTCATCACCTAGGCCTGCTGAGCTCTGATGTCATCACCTAGGACTGCTGAGCTCTGATGTCATCACCTAGGACTGCTGAGCCCTGATGTCATCACCTAGGACTGCTGAGCTCTGATGTCATCACCTAGGACTGCTGAGCTCTGATGTCATCACCTAGGACTGCTGAGCTCTGATGTCATCACCAAGGCCTGCTGAGCTCTGATGTCATTACCTAGGTCTGCTGAGCCCTGATGTCATCACCTAGGCCTGCTGAGCTCTGATGTCATCACCTAGGACTGCTGAGCTCTGATGTCATCACCTAGGACTGCTGAGCTCTGAGGTCATCACCTAGGTCTGCTGAGCCCTGATGTCATCACCTAGGCCTGCTGAGCTCTGATGTCATCACCTAGGCCTGCTGAGCTCTGATGTCATCACCTAGGTCTGCTGAGCTCTGAGGTCATCACCTGGGACTGCTGAGCTCTGAGGTCATCACACATCACTGCTGAGCTCTGAGGTCATCACCTAGGACTGCTGAGCTCTGATGTCATCACCTAGGCCTGCTGAGCTCTGATGTCATCACACATCACTGCTGAGCTCTGAGGTCATCACCTAGGACTGCTGAGTTCTGATGTCATCACCTAGGACTGCTGAGCTCTGATGTCATCACCTAGGACTGCTGAGCTCTGATGTCATCACCTAGGACTGCTGAGCTCTGATGTCATTACCTAGGTCTGCTGAGCCCTGATGTCATCACCTAGGACTGCTGAGCTCTGATGTCATCACCTAGGACTGCTGAGCTCTGACGTCATTACCTAGGCCTGCTGAGCCCTGATGTCATTACCTAGGCCTGCTGAGCTCTGATGTCATCACCTAGGCCTGCTGAGCTCTGATGTCATTACCTAGGTCTGCTGAGCCCTGATGTCATCACCTAGGACTGCTGAGCTCTGATGTCATCACCTAGGACTGCTGAGCTCTGATGTCATTACCTAGGCCTGCTGAGCTCTGATGTCATCACCTAGGCCTGCTGAGCTCTGATGTCATTACCTAGGTCTGCTGAGCCCTGATGTCATCACCTAGGACTGCTGAGCTCTGATGTCATCACCTAGGACTGCTGAGCTCTGACGTCATCACCTAGGTCTGCTGAGCCCTGATGTCATCACCTAGGACCGCTGAGCTCTGATGTCATCACCTAGGCCTGCGGAGCTCTGATGTAATCACACATCACTGCTGAGCTCTGATGTCATCACCTAGGACTGCTGAGCTCTGATGTCATCACCTAGGCCTGCTGAGCTCTGATGTCATCACCTAGGACTGCTGAGCTCTGATGTCATCACATATCACTGCTGAGCTCTGATGTCATCACCTAGGCCTGCTGAGCTCTGATGTCATCACCTAGGCCTGCTGAGCTCTGATGTCATCACCTAGGCCTGCTGAGCTCTGATGTCATCACCTAGGCCTGCTGAGCTCTGATGTCATCACCTAGGCCTGCTGAGCCCTGATTTTGTCTAGGACTAATGAAAATCAGTTGATGGTAAACTGATCTCGCAGTATTAGGACGGACGGGGCGCGGTGACATAGAAGCCTCCTTCTACCTCTGACCTGGTCACTACTGGTCGGGCGCTGCCCCATGGCAGGTACTGAGGAGGAGGAGGGAGAGGAGTGGCGTCA
>NC_134273.1:90766269-90791269 GCF_031893055.1 Leptodactylus fuscus | reverse complement strand
GTGTGTAGGGGTCAGTATATATATACAGTATATAGTGTGTGTGTGTGTGTGTAGGGGTCAGTATATATATACAGTATATAGTGTGTGTGTGTGTGGGGGTCAGTATATATATACAGTATATAGTGTGTGTGTGTGTAGGGGTCAGTATATATATACAGTATATAGTGTGTGTGTGTGTAAGGGGTCAGTATATATATACAGTATATAGTGTATGTGTAGGGATCAGTATATATATATATATATATATACAGTATATAGTGTGTGTGTGTAGGGGTCAGTATATATATATATACAGTATATAGTGTGTGTGTGTGGGGGGGTCAGTACATATATATACAGTATGTGTGTGGGGGGTCAGTATATATATACAGTATATAGTGTGTGTGTGTGGGGGGTCAGTACATATATATACAGTATATAGTGTGTGTGTGTAGGGGTCAGTATATATATACAGTATATAGTGTGTGTGTGTGTGTGTGTGTAGGGGTCAGTATATATATATATATATATATATATATATACAGTATATAGTGTGTGTGTGTGTGTAGGGGTCAGTATATATATATACAGTATATAGTGTGTGTGTGTGTGTGTGTAGGGGTCAGTATATATATACAGTATATAGTGTGTGTGTGTGTAGGGGTCAGTATATATATACAGTATATAGTGTGTGTGTGTGGGGGGGTCAGTATATATATACAGTATATAGTGTGTGTGTGTGTGTAGGGGTCAGTATATATATACAGTATATAGTGTGTGTGTGTGTGTGTAGGGGTCAGTATATATATATACAGTATATAGTGTGTGTGTGTGTGTAGGGGTCAGTATATATATACAGTATATAGTGTGTGTGTGTGTGTGTGTGTAGGGGTCAGTATATATATATATATATATATATATATATATATATATATATACAGTATATAGTGTGTGTGTGTGTGTAGGGGTCAGTATATATATATACAGTATATAGTGTGTGTGTGTGTGTGTGTGTAGGGGTCAGTATATATATACAGTATATAGTGTGTGTGTGTGTAGGGGTCAGTATATATATACAGTATATAGTGTGTGTGTGTGGGGGGGTCAGTATATATATACAGTATATAGTGTGTGTGTGTGTGTAGGGGTCAGTATATATATACAGTATATAGTGTGTGTGTGTAAGGGGTCAGTATATATATACAGTATATAGTGTATGTGTAGGGATCAGTATATATATATATATATATATATATACAGTATATAGTGTGTGTGTGTGTGTAGGGGTCAGTATATATATATACAGTATATAGTGTGTGTGTGTGTGGGGGGGTCAGTACATATATATACAGTATGTGTGTGGGGGGTCAGTATATATATACAGTATATAGTGTGTGTGTGTGGGGGGGGTCAGTACATATATATACAGTATATAGTGTGTGTGTGTAGGGGTCAGTATATATATACAGTATATAGTGTGTGTGTGTGGGGGGGTCAGTACATATATATATATATATACAGTATATAGTGTGTGTGTGTGTGTGTAGGGGTCAGTATATATATATATATATATACAGTATATAGTGTGTGTGTGTGGGGGGGTCAGTATATATATATACAGTATATAGTGTGTGTGTGTGGGGGGGGTCAGTATATATATACAGTATATAGTGTGTGTGTGTGGGGGGTCAGTATATATATACAGTATATAGTGTGTGTGTGTAGGGGTCAGAGTACGCTCAGCCTCTCTCTATAGTGTCTGCAGCAGCCCGCACTCACCCTCCGGTCCCCGGTGTCCTCCGCCGCTCCCCCCGGTACATGCTATCACTGTCGCTCCTCTCTGTCCCGGGCCTTTCATTCACATAAAGAGCCCGACCTGGCCTCACCCACCGCTCCCGGAAGGAATGGGGGAGCCCTGCTCTCCGGGTTTTCTCCCCTCCCCCGTAGCCTAAACTGTCCGGCGCCAGACACCCCTCCGAATGGGACAGTCCACTATTAGGGGGCGGAGTCGAGGATTAAAGGGCCAGGCAGGCTGACAGTGAGACCGTGCTGAGAGCGGCCAGGTCACGTGATGGAGGTCATGTGATCCGTACCTATAGCCAATGGCTGCAGACACTGATATATATACAGTATATACCCCAGCCCGACCCCCCCCCTCATATATATATACTCGCCGTGTCATTCAGCAGCAGGACAGTGCATGTGTCTGCAGGAGAGTTAGGGAAGGGTGGGGGGGCCCATGGGGGGTCTGCAGGAAAAGAGGGGTGGAGAGGTTGACCCAGGGTGCCGCGTGAGGGAGAGGGGGTAAGGGGCGCCGCAGGGGGGGGCACAGGGGTGTGGCCGGGGTCATGGGAGAGAGAGGGGGGCCGGGGACGCTGGGGTGGGAAGGGGCATGAGCGCAGGGGACGAGGGTGGCTGTGGGGAGCCAGGAGCAGCCGGTTGGTAAAGAGTTCGCGGGGACAGGTGAGGAGCAAATGGGACAGTGGACATGGAGGCGCACAGCGGACCATAACCAACGGCAAATGCCTAAATATCAGCGACTTAGCGCCAGCTCCAACCCAATAATGGCCCCCATAGACTATAATGGGGTCCGTGTGCTTGCCGCCAGATCTTTGCATAGAACATGCGGACACTTAGTTCCCATTCTACTTTCCTGTCTGCATGATTAATGCAGACACCGCACGGCCCGCACACGGACTCCATCCTAGTCTATGGGGTCATTCTAGTCTATGGGGGTCATTCTAGTCTATGGGGGTCATTCTAGTCTATGGGGGTCATTATAGTCTATAGGGGTCATTATAGTCTATGGGGGTCATTCTAGTCTATGGGGGTCATTATAGTCTATGGGGGTCATTCTAGTCTATGGGGGCCATTCTAGTCTATGGGGGCCATTCTAGTCTATGGGGGCCATTATAGTCTATGGGGGTCATTATAGTCTATGGGGGTCATTATAGTCTATGGGGGTCATTCTAGTCTATGGGGTCATTATAGTCTATAGGGGTCATTCTAGTCTATGGGGGTCATTCTAGTCTATGGGGTCATTATAGTTTATGGGGGTCATTCTAGTCTATGGGGGTCATTCTAGTCTATGGGGGCCATTCTAGTCTATGGGGGCCATTATAGTTTATGGGGGTCATTATAGTCTATGGGGGTCATTATAGTCTATAGGGGTCATTCTAGTCTATGGGGGCCATTATAGTCTATGGGGGTCATTCTAGTCTATGGGGTCATTATAGTTTATGGGGGTCATTATAGTCTATGGGGGTCATTCTAGTCTATGGGGTCATTCTAGTCTATGGGGGGTCATTATAGTCTATGGGGGTCATTATAGTCTATGGGGTCATTCTAGTCTATAGGGGTCATTCTAGTCTATGGGGGTCATTATAGTCTATGGGGTCATTATAGTTTATGGGGGTCATTCTAGTCTATGGGGGTCATTATAGTCTATGGGGGTCATTATAGTCTATGGGGTCATTCTAGTCTATGGGGGCCATTATAGTCTATGGGGGCCATTATAGTCTATGGGGGGCCATTATAGTCTATAGGGGTCATTCTAGTCTATGGGGGCCATTATAGTCTATGGGGGTCATTATAGTCTATGGGGTCATTATAGTTTATGGGGGTCATTATAGTCTATGGGGTCATTATAGTTTATGGGGGTCATTATAGTCTATGGGGGTCATTCTAGTCTATGGGGGGTCATTATAGTCTATGGGGGGTCATTATAGTTTATGGGGGTCATTATAGTCTATGGGGTCATTCTAGTCTATGGGGGTCATTCTAGTCTATGGGGGTCATTCTAGTCTATGGGGGTCATTCTAGTCTATGGGGTCATTATAGTCTATGGGGGTCATTCTAGTCTATGGGGGTCATTCTAGTCTATGGGGGTCATTCTAGTCTATGGGGGTCATTCTAGTCTATGGGGTCATTATAGTCTATGGGGGTCATTCTAGTCTATGGGGGTCATTCTAGTCTATGGGGGTCATTCTAGTCTATGGGGGTCATTCTAGTCTATGGGGGTCATTATAGTCTATGGGGGTCATTCTAGTCTATGGGGGTCATTCTAGTCTATGGGGGTCATTCTAGTCTATGGGGTCATTATAGTCTATGGGGTCATTATAGTCTATGGGGGTCATTCTAGTCTATGGGGGTCATTCTAGTCTATGGGGTCATTATAGTTTATGGGGGTCATTCTAGTCTATGGGGGTCATTCTAGTCTATGGGGGCCATTATAGTCTATGGGGGTCATTCTAGTCTATGGGGGTCATTCTAGTCTATGGGGGTCATTCTAGTCTATGGGGGCCATTCTAGTCTATGGGGGTCATTCTAGTCTATGGGGGTCATTCTAGTCTATGGGGGTCATTCTAGTCTATGGGGGTCATTCTAGTCTATGGGGGTCATTCTAGTCTATGGGGGTCATTCTAGTCTATGGGGGTCATTATAGTCTATGGGGTCATTATAGTTTATGGGGGTCATTATAGTCTATGGGGGTCATTCTAGTCTATGGGGGTCATTCTAGTCTTTGGGGGTGATTATAGTCTATGGGGTCCGTGTGCTTTCACTGCACACTGCTTGCCATTGCATTTGGTATTCCATTCGGGGGTCCCCATGCGGACTCCCCCAGACAGAGTACCAACGCAGATGTGAACCAACCCTTAGTGGCAGCCATATTGGGATTCACTCAGCTCTCCCAGAAGCTGATATTACTAAGGAACACAGCTGGACAGGTGGGGGCAGCAGTTACTTTAGGTGGGTGGTGGTGGTGTCCAGTGATGGGGTGTGCCAGGGTCAGCCCCTCCTCGCCCGCTTAGTGGTGTCTGTTGCCTCTCCGTGACTGTGTTATGTGGGGAATGTGCCGGCCGGTGACCTGTGACCCCTCCGCCATCTGCCCCGTCTGTTGTCTCTGCAGTATAATAGAGTGTGGACGCCGCACAATGGAGGCTTTGTGGTCCAGATGACAGAGACGCAGCCAATGTCACAGCGGTCCTCGGCCCCAGAACCACATAAGAGCTAGAAATCTCCTAGACCATGGAGCACGAGGGGTTAAATATTATTGTATAGTCTATATTATATTATTGTACGGTCTATATACTGTATGTGCGGGTGACTGCAGAGCTGATATAAGAGTGACAGCCGCCTGCACGTAGCGCTCAGTGTGCACAGGGACATAGTGATGAGTCTGCACCGCCGCGGGTCACAGGTATCAGATGTGGTGGGGTAAATGTGTCTCCCACTCCTGCCCTGAGACGTCTCTCCACCCTCTGCGCCACTGCTACGGGAGCCGTTGTCAGCTCTGCAGACCCCCCCCCCCACCCCCACACACACAATATTTCAGGATCTCTGCTGCGGTCAGTGACTGGACATAAATCCAATCTGACTTGCACTGCTTACAGCTGAGGGTTTGTTACCTGTGGTGCCTAGTATTGGACTGCCGGATGCTGTCACTCTCTCAGGTGCTGTTTGGAGCTGTCAATCCCGCAGGTGCTGTCTTGAACTTGCGCTGTCACTCTCTCAGGTGCTGTCTCTCTGTCACTCTCTGTCGCTGTCACTCTCTCAGGTGCAGTCACTCTCTCTGTCGCTGTCTCTCTCTCAGGTGCTGTCACTCTCTCAGGTGCTGTCTCTCTGTCGCTGTCACTCTCTCTGTCTCTCTGTCGCTGTCACTCTCTCAGGTGCTGTCTCTCTGTTGCTGTCACTCTCTCAGGTGCTGTCACTCTCTCAGGTGCTGTCTCTCAGGTGCTGTCTCTCAGGTGCTGTCTCTCAGGTGCTGTCACTCTCTCTGTCTCTCAGGTGCTGTCTCTCAGGTGCTGTCTCTCAGGTGCTGTCTCTCAGGTGCTGTCACTCTCTCAGGTGCTGTCTCTCAGGTGCTGTCTCTCTGTCGCTGTCACTCTCTCACGTGCTGTCACTCTCTCTGTCGCTGTCTCTCAGGTGCTGTCTCTCAGGTGCTGTCTCTCAGGTGCTGTCTCTCTGTCGCTGTCTCTCTCTCTGTCGCTGTCACTCTCTCTCTCACTGTCACTCTCTCAGGTGCTGTCTCTCAGGTGCTGTCTCTCAGGTGCTGTCTCTCAGGTGCTGTCTCTCTGTCGCTGTCACTCTCTCAGGTGCTGTCACTCTCTCAGGTGCTGTCACTCTCTCAGGTGCTGTCTCTCAGGTGCTGTCTCTCTGTCGCTGTCTCTCTCTGTCACTCTCTCTCTCACTGTCACTCCTGCATTGGCTGCCTCTCTCTCCCTGGTGCCGGCGGCGTTGCACTTGTGCTGTGTCCACTTTTGCTCCCCCCTTTCCTTCCTGCCCCGCGGCCCCCACCCAAACCTCTGCTAATTTCCTCTGTTGAATGGAATAGGATGTTTTCCCATCTCTGCCCAGTGGCTGCGGACAGAGGGGCAGGCGGGCGGGGGGCGGGGGGCGCACTTATCACTATTGTTGTAGCCTCAGGATCCTGCTCTTCCTTGTCGGGGTCTTGTGATAGGAGAAGGGGCTGACGCTGGCCGGCCTGGAATCTGCTGACAGGTGACATTCTCTCCCTCAGAACATTTTGTGTAGGAACATCTCATCCCCTTCCTGTGGGACAGAAGTGAGGCCCCCGTGAGCGATGCCGGGCTTTAGGGGTATCTAAGGTTCTGGCACCCAACACTGCTACAAAGTACGCCGGGGTCCTGGGGGCGCTTGTGACTGCGCTCAGTGTCACTACATGTGGGGGTCTCTGACATCATCTGACATGTATATATACAGTATGACATCACACTAGACTACGCTTCCTCCATTATAGCGCTGTATACTAGCCCGCCATGACATGCCCATCTATTCCTGTTATGTCCTCCATCTTCCTGTCTGTGTTCTGCTGATCTGCCATTCTGGATCATGGGAAAGATGTAGCATGGACAAGTGTATTGACCTGTGTGATGGCACCTCAGCTGCGGGGTCACACGCCCTCTGTGCCAGCGGTGGGCACAACCCCCAGCAGCGCTGACACCCCACCCTGCCGGCAGGAAGGAAGTTTGGGCTAAACTGGGAGAAAGATCCGCAACACTGAAAGATGGGGCAGAATGTTCCGGCACCCAGCGCAGGCCAAAGGCGGCTCAGCCCTTCCTGGAGCTCTGCAGGGTTCAGGGGTTTTGTCTGCACATCGGACAGGGGGGTCTGTAGGTGACCGAGGAGCAGCGGCCAGTCCTGACACTCCGACACACAGCGACACCAAAACCACGGCACGGACATTTATACATCACCTGTAACCTGATGACACTCCATGTGTAATATTACAGGAGAAACATATCACCGCACACTGTTATATAATATATAATACACCACAACCACCCGCCATATTACATATATAATACACCACAACTACCCGGCATATTACATATATAATACACCACTACCACCCGCCATATCACATATATAATACACCACTACCACCCGGCATATTACATATATATTACACCACAACCACCCGGCATATTACATATATAATACACCACTACCACCCGCCATATCACATATATAATACACCACTACCACCCGCCATATCACATATATAATACACCACAACCACCCGCCACATTACAGGTATAATACACCACAACTACCCGCCATATTACATATATAATATACCACTACCACCCACCATATTACATATATAATACACCACTACCACCCGCCATATCACATATATAATACACCACTACCACCCGCCATATCACATATATAATACACCACTACCACCCGCCATATTACATATATAATACACCACTACCACCCGCCATATTACATATATAATACACCACAACCACCCGGCATATTACATATATAATACACCACTACCACCCGCCATATTACATATATAATACACCACTACCACCCGCCATATCACATATATAATACACCACAACCACCCGCCATATTACATATATAATACACCACTACCACCCGCCATATCACATATATAATACACCACTACCACCCGCCATATCACATATATAATACACCACTACCACCCGCCATATTACATATATAATACACCACAACCACCCGGCATATTACATATATAATACACCACTACCACCCGCCATATTACATATATAATACACCACTACCACCCGCCATATCACATATATAATACACCACTACCACCCGCCATATTACATGTATAATACACCACTACCACCCGCCATATTACATATATAATACACCACTACCACCCGCCATATTACATATATAATACACCACAACCACCCGCCATATTACATATATAATACACCACAACCACCCGCCATATTACATATATAATACACCACTACCACCCCTCATATTACATATATAATACACCACTACCACCCGCCATATTACATATATAATACACCACAACCACCCGGCATATTACATATATAATACACCACTACCACCCGCCATATTACATATATAATACACCACTACCACCCGCCATATTACATATATAATACACCACAACCACCCGCCATATTACATATATAATACACCACTACCACCCCTCATATTACATATATAATACACCACAACCACCCGCCACATTACAGGTATAATACACCACAACCACCCGCCATATCACATATATAATACACCACAACCACCCGCCATATTACATATATAATACACCACTACCACCCGCCATATTACATATATAATACACCACTACCACCCGCCATATTACAGGTATAATACACCACTACCACCCGCCATATCACATATATAATACACCACTACCACCCGCCATATTACATATATAATACACCACAACCACCCGCCATATTACATATATAATACACCACAACCACCCGCCATATTACATATATAATACACCACTACCACCCCTCATATTACAGGTATAATACACCACTACCACCCGCCATATTACATATATAATACACCACTACCACCCGCCATATTACATGTATAATACACCACTACCACCCGCCATATTACATATATAATACACCACAACCACCCGCCATATTACATGTATAATACACCACTACCACCCGCCATATTACATGTATAATACACCACTACCACCCGCCATATTACATATATAATACACCACTACCACCCGCCATATTACATATATAATACACCACTACCACCCCCCATATTACATATATAATACACCACTACCACCCGCCATATTACATGTATAATACACCACTACCACCCACCATATTACATATATAATACACCACTACCACCCGCCATATTACATATATAATACACCACTACCACCCGCCATATTACATATATAATACACCACAACCACCCGCCATATTACATATATAATACACCACTACCACCCGCCATATGACATATATAATACACCACTACCACCCGCCATATTACATGTATAATACACCACTACCACCCACCATATTACATATATAATACACCACTACCACCCGCCATATTACATATATAATACACCACTACCACCCGCCATATTACATATATAATACACCACAACCACCCGCCATATTACATATATAATACACCACTACCACCCGCCATATTACATATATAATATACCACAACCACCCCTCATATTACATATATAATACACCACTACCACCCGGCATATTACAGGTATAATACACCACTACCACCCCTCATATTACATATATAATACACCACAACCACCCGCCACATTACATATATAATACACCACTACCACCCACCATATTACATATATAATACACCACTACCACCCGCCATATTACATGTATAATACACCACTACCACCCACCATATTACATATATAATATACCACAACCACTCGCCATATTACATATATAATACACCACTACCACCCGCCATATTACATATATATTACACCACAACCACCCGCCATATTACATATATAATACACCACTACCACCCGCCATATTACATATATAATACACCACAACCACCCCTCATATTACATATATAATACACCACAACCACCCGCCACATTACATATATATTACACCACAACCACCCGCCACATTACAGGTATAATACACCACTACCACCCGCCATATTACATATATAATACACCACAACCACCCGCCACATTACATATATATTACACCACAACCACCCGCCATATTACATATATAATACACCACAACCACCCGCCACATTACATATATATTACACCACAACCACCCGCCATATTACATATATAATACACCACTACCACCCGCCATATTACATATATAATACACCACAACAACCCGCCATATTACATATATAATACACCACAACCACCCGCCATATTACATATATAATACACCACAACCACCCGCCACATTACAGGTATAATACACCACAACTACCCGCCATATTACATATATGTTACACCACAACCACCCGGCATATTACATATATAATACACCACTACCACCCGCCATATTACATATATAATACACCACTACCACCCGCCATATCACATATATAATACACCACTACCACCCGCCATATCACATATATAATACACCACTACCACCCGCCATATTACATATATAATACACCACAACCACCCGGCATATTACATATATAATACACCACTACCACCCGCCATATTACATATATAATACACCACTACCACCCGCCATATTACATATATAATACACCACAACCACCCGCCATATTACATATATAATACACCACAACCACCCGCCATATTACATATATAATACACCACTACCACCCCTCATATTACATATATAATACACCACTACCACCCGCCATATTACATATATAATACACCACAACCACCCGGCATATTACATATATAATACACCACTACCACCCGCCATATTACATATATAATACACCACTACCACCCGCCATATTACATATATAATACACCACAACCACCCGCCATATTACATATATAATACACCACTACCACCCCTCATATTACATATATAATACACCACAACCACCCGCCACATTACAGGTATAATACACCACAACCACCCGCCATATCACATATATAATACACCACAACCACCCGCCATATTACATATATAATACACCACTACCACCCGCCATATTACATATATAATACACCACTACCACCCGCCATATTACAGGTATAATACACCACTACCACCCGCCATATCACATATATAATACACCACTACCACCCGCCATATTACATATATAATACACCACAACCACCCGCCATATTACATATATAATACACCACAACCACCCGCCATATTACATATATAATACACCACTACCACCCCTCATATTACAGGTATAATACACCACTACCACCCGCCATATTACATATATAATACACCACTACCACCCGCCATATTACATGTATAATACACCACTACCACCCGCCATATTACATATATAATACACCACAACCACCCGCCATATTACATGTATAATACACCACTACCACCCGCCATATTACATGTATAATACACCACTACCACCCGCCATATTACATATATAATACACCACTACCACCCGCCATATTACATATATAATACACCACTACCACCCCCCATATTACATATATAATACACCACTACCACCCGCCATATGACATATATAATACACCACTACCACCCGCCATATGACATATATAATACACCACTACCACCCGCCATATTACATGTATAATACACCACTACCACCCACCATATTACATATATAATACACCACTACCACCCGCCATATTACATATATAATACACCACTACCACCCGCCATATTACATATATAATACACCACAACCACCCGCCATATTACATATATAATACACCACTACCACCCGCCATATTACATATATAATATACCACAACCACCCCTCATATTACATATATAATACACCACTACCACCCGGCATATTACAGGTATAATACACCACTACCACCCCTCATATTACATATATAATACACCACAACCACCCGCCACATTACATATATAATACACCACTACCACCCGCCATATTACATGTATAATACACCACTACCACCCACCATATTACATATATAATATACCACAACCACTCGCCATATTACATATATAATACACCACTACCACCCGCCATATTACATATATATTACACCACAACCACCCGCCATATTACATATATAATACACCACTACCACCCGCCATATTACATGTATAATACACCACTACCACCCGCCATATTACATATATAATACACCACAACCACCCGCCATATTACATATATAATACACCACTACCACCCGCCATATTACATATATAATACACCACTACCACCCGCCATATTACATATATAATACACCACTACCACCCGCCATATTACATATATAATACACCACTACCACCCGCCATATTACATATATAATACACCACAACCACCCGCCATATTACATATATAATACACCACTACCACCCGCCATATTACATATATAATATACCACAACCACCCCTCATATTACATATATAATACACCACTACCACCCGGCATATTACAGGTATAATACACCACTACCACCCCTCATATTACATATATAATACACCACAACCACCCGCCACATTACATATATAATACACCACTACCACCCGCCATATTACATGTATAATACACCACTACCACCCACCATATTACATATATAATATACCACAACCACTCGCCATATTACATATATAATACACCACTACCACCCGCCATATTACATATATAATACACCACAACCACCCCTCATATTACATATATAATACACCACAACCACCCGCCACATTACATATATATTACACCACAACCACCCGCCACATTACAGGTATAATACACCACTACCACCCGCCATATTACATATATAATACACCACAACCACCCGCCACATTACATATATATTACACCACAACCACCCGCCATATTACATATATAATACACCACAACCACCCGCCACATTACATATATATTACACCACAACCACCCGCCATATTACATATATAATACACCACTACCACCCGCCATATTACATATATAATACACCACAACAACCCGCCATATTACATATATAATACACCACAACCACCCGCCACATTACATATATAATACACCACTACCACCCGCCATATTACATATATAATACACCACAACAACCCGCCATATTACATGTATAATACACCACTACCACCCGCCACATTACAGGTATAATACACCACTACCACCCGCCATATTACATATATAATATACCACTACCACCCACCATATTACATATATAATACACCACTACCACCCACCATATTACATATATAATACACCACTACCACCCGCCATATTACATATATAATACACCACTACCACCCGCCATATTACATATATAATACACCACAACCACCCGCCATATTACATATATAATACACCACTACCACCCGCCATATTACATGTATAATACACCACTACCACCCGCCATATTACATATATAATACACCACAACCACCCGCCACATTACAGGTATAATACACCACTACCACCCGCCATATTACATGTATAATACACCACTACCACCCGCCATATTACATATATAATACACCACTACCACCCGCCATATTACATATATAATACACCACAACCACCCGCCATATTACATATATAATACACCACTACCACCCGCCATATTACATATATAATACACCACTACCACCCCTCATATTACATATATAATACACCACTACCACCCGCCATATTACATATATAATACACCACAACCACCCGCCATATTACATATATAATACACCACTACCACCCGCCATATTACATATATAATACACCACAACCACCCGCCATATTACATATATAATACACCACTACCACCCGCCATATTACATATATAATATACCACAACCACCCCTCATATTACATATATAATACACCACTACCACCCGGCATATTACAGGTATAATACACCACTACCACCCGCCATATTACATGTATAATACACCACTACCACCCGCCATATTACATATATAATACACCACTACCACCCGCCATATTACATATATAATACACCACTACCACCCGCCATATTACATATATAATACACCACAACCACCCGGCATATTACATATATAATACACCACTACCACCCGCCATATCACATATATAATACACCACAACCACCCGCCACATTACAGGTATAATACACCACTACCACCCGCCATATTACATATATAATACACCACAACCACCCGCCATATTACATATATAATACACCACTACCACCCGCCATATTACATATATAATACACCACTACCACCCGCCATATCACATATATAATACACCACTACCACCCGCCATATTACAAGTATAATACACCACTACCACCCGCCATATTACAGGTATAATACATCACTACCACCCACCATATTACATATATAATACACCACAACCACCCGCCATATTACATGTATAATACACCACTACCACCCGCCATATTACATATATAATACACCACAACCACCCGCCACATTACATATATATTACACCACAACCACCCGCCACATTACAGGTATAATACACCACTACCACCCGCCACATTACAGGTATAATACACCACTACCACCCGCCATATTACATATATAATACACCACTACCACCCGCCATATTACATGTATAATACACTACTACCACCCGCCATATTACATATATAATACACCACAACCACCCGCCATATTACATATATAATACACCACAACCACCCGCCATATTACATATATAATACACCACAACCACCCGCCATATTACAGGTATAATACACCACAACCACCCGCCATATTACATATATAATACACCACTACCACCCGCCATATTACAGGTATAATACACCACTACCACCCGCCATATTACAGGTATAATACACCACTACCACCCGCCATATTACATATATAATACATGGGGAGGGGGACAGACCGGGCAAAGGGGCATTAATAACTGTAATATGACACATAATATGCCCAAAAAAAATGGAGATGAGGAGGAGAAGAAGGGAAGAAGAACGGGAGGAGAGGAGGAACTGCTGATCTGCCCCAATCCATTAGTATATTATTCTAGGAACTGTAAACCTGTGTATTGGGGACCGTCCTCATCTATGTGCTATTCGGTCATGTGGTTTCTGTTTGACAATGCCCCATTGTATTCTCCCCTGGCTGCAGTATCAGTCTAGATACATGCTGAATCATGTATCTAATCCTATCCTGTGTGATACTGTATACTGAGCTGTATCTAATCCTATCCTGTGTGATACTGTATACTGAGCTGTGTATCTAATCCTATCCTGTGTGATACTGTATACTGAGCCGTGTATCTAATCCTATCCTGTGTGATACTGTATACTGAGCCGTGTATCTAATCCTATCCTGTGTGATACTGTATACTGAGCCGTGTATCTAATCCTATCCTGTGTGATACTGTATACTGAGCCGTGTATCTAATCCTATCCTGTGTGATACTGTATACTGAGCCGTGTATCTAATCCTATCCTGTGTGATACTGTATACTGAGCCGTGTATCTAATCCTATCCTGTGTGATACTGTATACTGAGCCGTGTATCTAATCCTATCCTGTGTGATACTGTATACTGAGCTGTGTATCTAATCCTATCCTGTGTGATACTGTATACTGAGCTGTGTATCTAATCCTATCCTGTGTGATACTGTATACTGAGCCGTGTATCTAATCCTATCCTGTGTGATACTGTATACTGAGCTGTGTATCTAATCCTATCCTGTGTGATACTGTATACTGAGCTGTGTATCTAATCCTATACTGTGTGATACTGTATACTGAGCGGTGTATCTAATCCTATCCTGTGTGATACTGTATACTGAGCCGTGTATCTAATCCTATCCTGTGTGATACTGTATACTGAGCCGTGTATCTAATCCTATCCTGTGTGATACTGTATACTGAGCCGTGTATCTAATCCTATCCTGTGTGATACTGTATACTGAGCCGTGTATCTAATCCTATCCTGTGTGATACTGTATACTGAGCCGTGTATCTAATCCTATCCTGTGTGATACTGTATACTGATCTGTGTATCTAATCCTATCCTGTGTGATACTGTATACTGAGCTGTATCTAATCCTATCCTGTGTGATACTGTATACTGAGCTGTATCTAATCCTATCCTGTGTGGTACTGTATACTGAGCCGTGTATCTAATCCTATCCTGTGTGATACTGTATACTGAGCTGTATCTAATCCTATCCTGTGTGATACTGTATACTGAGCTGTATCTAATCCTATCCTGTGTGATACTGTATACTGAGCCGTGTATCTAATCCTATCCTGTGTGATACTGTATACTGAGCCGTGTATCTAATCCTATCCTGTGTGATACTGTATACTGAGCCGTGTATCTAATCCTATTCTGTGTGATACTGTATACTGAGCTGTGTATCTAATCCTATCCTGTGTGATACTGTATACTGAGCTGTGTATCGAATCCTATCCTGTGTGATACTGTATACTGAGCTGTATCTAATCCTATCCTGTGTGATACTGTATACTGAGCTGTGTATCTAATCCTATCCTGTGTGATACTGTATACTGAGCTGTGTATCTAATCCTATCCTGTGTGATACAGTATACTGAGCCGTGTATCTAATCCTATCCTGTGTGATACTGTATACTGAGCCGTGTATCTAATCCTATCCTGTGTGATACTGTATACTGAACCGTGTATCTAATCCTATCCTGTGTGATACTGTATACTGAGCCGTGTATCTAATCCTATCCTGTGTGATACTGTATACTGAGCGGTGTATCTAATCCTATCCTGTGTGATACTGTATACTGAGCGGTGTATCTAATCCTATCCTGTGTGATACAGTATACTGAGCGGTGTATGTAATCCTATCCTGTGTGATACTGTATACTGAGCCGTGTATCTAATCCTATCCTGTGTGATACTGTATACTGAGCCGTGTATCTAATCCTATCCTGTGTGATACTGTATACTGAGCCGTGTATCTAATCCTATCCTTTGTGATACTGTATACTGAGCCGTGTATCTAATCCTATCCTGTGTGATACTGTATACTGAGCCGTGTATCTAATCCTATCCTGTGTGATACTGTATACTGAGCCGTGTATCTAATCCTATCCTGTGTGATACTGTATACTGAGCTGTGTATCTAATCCTATCCTGTTTGATACTGTATACTGAGCTGTGTATCTAATCCTATCCTGTGTGATACTGTATACTAAGCTGTGTATCTAATCCTATCCTGTGTGATACTGTATACTGAGCGGTGTATCTAATCCTATCCTGTGTGATACAGTATACTGAGCCGTGTATCTAATCCTATCCTGTGTGATACTGTATACTGAGCCGTGTATCTAATCCTATCCTGTGTGATACTGTATACTGAACCGTGTATCTAATCCTATCCTGTGTGATACTGTATACTGAGCCGTGTATCTAATCCTATCCTGTGTGATACTGTATACTGAGCGGTGTATCTAATCCTATCCTGTGTGATACTGTATACTGAGCCGTGTATCTAATCCTATCCTGTGTGATACTGTATACTGAGCGGTGTATCTAATTCTATCCTGTGTGATACTGTATACTGAGCGGTGTATCTAATCCTATCCTGTGTGATACTGTATACTGAGCCGTGTATCTAATCCTATCCTGTGTGATACTGTATACTGAGCGGTGTATCTAATTCTATCCTGTGTGATACTGTATACTGAGCCGTGTATCTAATCCTATCCTGTGTGATACTGTATACTGAGCCGTGTATCTAATCCTATCCTGTGTGATACTGTATACTGATCTGTGTATCTAATCCTATCCTGTGTGATACTGTATACTGAGCTGTATCTAATCCTATCCTGTGTGATACTGTATACTGAGCTGTATCTAATCCTATCCTGTGTGGTACTGTATACTGAGCCGTGTATCTAATCCTATCCTGTGTGATACTGTATACTGAGCTGTATCTAATCCTATCCTGTGTGATACTGTATACTGAGCTGTATCTAATCCTATCCTGTGTGATACTGTATACTGAGCCGTGTATCTAATCCTATCCTGTGTGATACTGTATACTGAGCCGTGTATCTAATCCTATCCTGTGTGATACTGTATACTGAGCCGTGTATCTAATCCTATTCTGTGTGATACTGTATACTGAGCTGTGTATCTAATCCTATCCTGTGTGATACTGTATACTGAGCTGTGTATCGAATCCTATCCTGTGTGATACTGTATACTGAGCTGTATCTAATCCTATCCTGTGTGATACTGTATACTGAGCTGTGTATCTAATCCTATCCTGTGTGATACTGTATACTGAGCTGTGTATCTAATCCTATCCTGTGTGATACAGTATACTGAGCCGTGTATCTAATCCTATCCTGTGTGATACTGTATACTGAGCCGTGTATCTAATCCTATCCTGTGTGATACTGTATACTGAGCCGTGTATCTAATCCTATCCTGTGTGATACTGTATACTGAGCCGTGTATCTAATCCTATCCTGTGTGATACTGTATACTGAGCCGTGTATCTAATCCTATTCTGTGTGATACTGTATACTGAGCTGTGTATCTAATCCTATCCTGTGTGATACTGTATACTGAGCTGTGTATCTAATCCTATCCTGTGTGATACTGTATACTGAGCTGTGTATCGAATCCTATCCTGTGTGATACTGTATACTGAGCTGTATCTAATCCTATCCTGTGTGATACTGTATACTGAGCTGTGTATCTAATCCTATCCTGTGTGATACTGTATACTGAGCTGTATCTAATCCTATCCTGTGTGATACTGTATACTGAGCCGTGTATCTAATCCTATCCTTTGTGATACTGTATACTGAGCCGTGTATCTAATCCTATCCTGTGTGATACTGTATACTGAGCCGTGTATCTAATCCTATCCTGTGTGATACTGTATACTGAGCCGTGTATCTAATCCTATCCTGTGTGATACTGTATACTGAGCTGTGTATCTAATCCTATCCTGTTTGATACTGTATACTGAGCTGTGTATCTAATCCTATCCTGTGTGATACTGTATACTGAGCTGTGTATCTAATCCTATCCTGTGTGATACTGTATACTGAGCGGTGTATCTAATCCTATCCTGTGTGATACAGTATACTGAGCCGTGTATCTAATCCTATCCTGTGTGATACTGTATACTGAGCCGTGTATCTAATCCTATCCTGTGTGATACTGTATACTGAACCGTGTATCTAATCCTATCCTGTGTGATACTGTATACTGAGCCGTGTATCTAATCCTATCCTGTGTGATACTGTATACTGAGCGGTGTATCTAATCCTATCCTGTGTGATACTGTATACTGAGCCGTGTATCTAATCCTATCCTGTGTGATACTGTATACTGAGCGGTGTATCTAATTCTATCCTGTGTGATACTGTATACTGAGCGGTGTATCTAATCCTATCCTGTGTGATACTGTATACTGAGCTGTGTATCTAATCCTATCCTGTGTGATACTGTATACTGAGCGGTGTATCTAATCCTATCCTGTGTGATACTGTATACTGAGCCGTGTATCTAATCCTATCCTGTGTGATACTGTATACTGAGCCGTGTATCTAATCCTATCCTGTGTGATACTGTATACTGAGCTGTGTATCTAATCCTATCCTGTGTGATACTGTATACTGAGCCGTGTATCTAATCCTATCCTGTGTGATACTGTATACTGAGCGGTGTATCTAATCCTATCCTGTGTGATACTGTATACTGAGCCGTGTATCTAATCCTATCCTGTGTGATACTGTATACTGAGCGGTGTATCTAATCCTATCCTGTGTGATACTGTATACTGAGCCGTGTATCTAATCCTATCCTGTGTGATACTGTATACTGAGCCGTGTATCTAATCCTATCCTGTGTGATACTGTATACTGAGCCGTGTATCTAATCCTATCCTGTGTGATACTGTATACTGAGCCGTGTATCTAATCCTATCCTGTGTGATACTGTATACTGAGCGGTGTATCTAATCCTATCCTGTGTGATACTGTATACTGAGCTGTATCTAATCCTATCCTGTGTGATACTGTATACTGAGCTGTATCTAATCCTATCCTGTGTGATACTGTATACTGAGCCGTGTATCTAATCCTATCCTGTGTGATACTGTATACTGAGCTGTGTATCTAATCCTATCCTGTGTGATACTGTATACTGAGCTGTGTATCTAATCCTATCCTGTGTGATACTGTATACTGAGCTGTATCTAATCCTATCCTGTGTGATACTGTATACTGAGCTGTATCTAATCCTATCCTGTGTGATACTGTATACTGAGATGTATCTAATCCTATCCTGTGTGATACTGTATACTGAGCTGTATCTAATCCTATCCTGTGTGATACTGTATACTGAGCCGTGTATCTAATCCTATCCTGTGTGATACTGTATACTGAGCCGTGTATCTAATCCTATCCTGTGTGAGACTGTATACTGAGCCGTGTATCTAATCCTATCCTGTGTGAGACTGTATACTGAGCTGTATCTAATCCTATCCTGTGTGATACTGTATACTGAGCGGTGTATCTAATCCTATCCTGTGTGATACTGTATACTGAGCTGTATCTAATCCTATCCTGTGTGATACTGTATACTGAGCTGTATCTAATCCTATCCTGTGTGATACTGTATACTGAGCTGTATCTAATCCTATCCTGTGTGATACTGTATACTGAGCTGTATCTAATCCTATCCTGTGTGATACTGTATACTGAGCTGTATCTAATCCTATCCTGTGTGATACTGTATACTGAGCTGTATCTAATCCTATCCTGTGTGATACTGTATACTGAGCGGTGTATCTAATCCTCTTACAGGCCGTTCCTCCTATTACACTGTAGGGGGGGAGGGGGGCCTTTAGGTGACTGTGCACTTCCAGTCGGGATGACTCAGGTTTCTCCGGAGCAGCGGCCATGCACCTGTCACAATACATGTAGCGCCTGCCGGTGGTGCAGACAGAGGGGGCGGGGGGCGCTGGTGCAGAGCTGTATCCCCGGTCAGGACATGGATTAGATACAGACATCTCTGTTTTTCAGCAGTGGTCCCTCCGCTCCAGGATTGTGGCCCGGGGCCGGCTCTTGTCTGTCTATGACACGGCGCGGTTCATAATCTAGAGACTCCGCCCACTGACATCACAGCCCAGACTTCTTCAGCAGGTGGCCTCCGCCATGGTGGTTGTCGCACCTTATGATGCGATGTTCTGCAGCGTCCTCCTTCCTATTTCAGGATCTCTGCTGGCTGTCAGTGAACAGGACTGAGAACCATACTGACTAAATACTTCACACAGCTGAGGGTTTGTTACAATGTACAGTCCACAGCCTACAATGTACGCAAACTCATTCCACAGGAACTCCAAATCGCACAGAATCCTCCCGGCCAAGGTAAGTATGAGAATCCAAACAGAAAATGTCCAGCAACAAGGAATATTCCAAAAAATATAGTCATCGCTACGACTAAGGGGCGACGCCCTGAAACGCGACAGCGGGTCACTACATGGCGGGTTGTTGTCTGTCTTACGGTATGTTTTTGTGATTTCTCATTTTTTCACTCGGGGTCTTGTGATGATTTTTTCACCATTAGAAGTTCCGTTTTATATTATTGGAATATTCCAGGGATTGGACATTCTCTTTTTGTATTCTTTTGTTACAATGTATCCAGGAGACATCAGCAGCAGCTGTACAGTTCTCGTTACAATGTATCAGTCTGGAGGATATGATTGTGATTGACAGCAGAGCTTTGGGTGAACAGGATGCCGAAGGCTTTAGACAGGGGTGTAGCCTGCGCCCTGCACTGATGTCTAGCCCCTATAGATGGTATCCATGACTTGGTACATTCTATGACTGACCCTTTCCTCCCCAGTCATGTGATCTGTCCCATGCTATTGCCTGTGGTGGTGGTGAAGGGGTACCCCGACCATAGACAAGGGTGACACCAGGATTATACATTACGCCGGTCTAAAGCCATCGGCATTGGTGACGTAACCCAACAACTTGCACTTGGGACATAGTGTGCAACGCCGCCCTCAGGATTTCCTCTGGGGTCATCTGTAACGTCAGTGTTGGGTCAGGATGTATTACCCTCCTGTGACCCCCAGAAGAAGAGGATATGCCGTAGACGAGGTCTGAGCCGGGGTCACACAGTCCCCTGGAGCTGCCCTGCCTATAAGGGGGGGATGACTGACGCCAGCCCTGAACCTGGATACATGATAACCAGAGACCGCCATAGAGGAACCTCAGGGGCGGGGCAATACTCACTGACCTGCTTATAATATGCAGAAAGAAACGTCCTGCAAGGAGGCAGAAACCCGCTTATATTACCGTCTGTGGGGTCCGCAGCAGCGCTCTGCTTTGTAAGGGGAGAAGGTTTCTGGTTTTTGTGTCCTGAAGAATGGAAACCCCAATGCTGGTGTGAAGCTAGCGCCCCAATCTAAGTGGTGGCCACAAGGAGCTGCTGCACTAGATCTCCCCCCCCGACCGATGACCCTGGAAGGCCATAACATGGAGTAAATCTCACCAGCACTGGCCCATCTGACAGGGCAGCCATATTTGTTCCTGGGAGAGGCTTCTTTTCTTCCTCTGCTCCCCTGTCATGGTGGTATATACATATACACAGTTACCATGGGCCCTCTGGGGCCCCGGCCTGTCAACTCAGCTCATCTCATGGAACGATTGTAAATGTAGGAACAACCAAAAAGATCTAACATGGCCGACTGATGTCCTGTGACTGGTCACCAGGGGCGGTTTATAGGGACAGGACCAAGTAGTAACAGTGCTGCTCTGATGGTGACAGGCACTTGGCGTCAGGCGGTGCGATACATCCTCATTCCAGGCGGCCGGCTCCCTGCGGACAGTATGAAGACTAATGCAGGAACAGAAGCCAGAACTGGCCGGGACGACCATGATTTATTGCCCAGCCCTGCCTGCAGCTGCTACTCAGAGCCAGAGCGCCCTCGTGGGGACAGACAGGAGTAGGACAAGGAGTCCCAGCCACGCTGCTCCGAATCTACTGACTCCTCATTATCTGAAGATCTGAGGATTTCCTGGCTACTTGTCAGCTGAGGTAAAGCAAGGCCATAAAGAGAGTGACCCAGCACTGAGCAAGGGTCACTGGCCAGGACAGGCCCCAACTCATCTACCCAACAGGGCAGCAATGGGTTAATCTCTAGATACAAGCGCCCCCCCCCCCCATGTAACAGGAAAGGTCCAAAGAGACAGTGAAGAGGATTCAAGCTGTGTATGGCCGACTAGGACGGATCTAGAGAGGGCCCAAGATGGCGGATCTGACAGGAACGTCTGTGTTGTGAGCCGTGAGATCTTCTGCAGGAGAGAAGACAAAGGACAAACCCAAATATCCCAGAGCTAACTGCAAGGAAATAATGTCAGAGGCAAAAAGGTGCTGAGCGATGGGGCGACCTCAGAGGGTAGAGAGGTCAACACTAAGCCAGAATATGGGGCGAACAATACAAGACAAGGAGGCTCAGCCAAAGGAAATGCCTGGTGAGCAATGAGGAGGTGCAACGTCACTGCCGCCCCCCTACTGGACATCAAAAAGGTGAGATGAATGAGGTCTATCAGCAAAGTGGTGCACGACTATCTATCTATCTATCTATCTATCTATCTATCTATCTGTCTCTCTCTCTCCTATCTATCTATCTATCTATCTATCTATCTATCTGTCTCTCTCTCTCTATCTATCTATCTATCTATCTATCTATCTGTCTCTCTCCTATCTATCTATCTCCTATCTATCTATCTATCTATCTATCTATCTATCTATCTATCTATCTGTCTGTCTCTCTCCTATCTATCTATCTATCTATCTATCTGTCTCTCTCTCTCCTATCTATCTATCTCCTATCTATCTATCTATCTATCTATCTGTCTCTCTCTCTCCTATCTATCTATCTATCTATCTATCTCCTATCTATCTATCTATCTATCTATCTATCTATCTATCTGTCTCTCTCCTATCTATCTATCTATCTATCTGTCTCTCTCCTATCTATCTATCTATCTATCTATCTATCTATCTGTCTCTCTCCTATCTATCTATCTATCTATCTATCTGTCTCTCTCCTATCTATCTATCTCCTATCTATCTATCTATCTATCTATCTATCTATCTATCTATCTATCTGTCTGTCTCTCTCCTATCTATCTATCTATCTATCTATCTATCTATCTGTCTCTCTCTCTCCTATCTATCTATCTCCTATCTATCTATCTATCTGTCTCTCTCTCTCCTATCTATCTATCTCCTATCTATCTATCTATCTGTCTCTCTCCTATCTATCTATCTATCTATCTGTCTCTCTCCTATCTATCTATCTATCTATCTATCTGTCTCTCTCCTATCTATCTATCTATCTATCTATCTGTCTCTCTCCTATCTATCTATCTCCTATCTATCTATCTATCTATCTATCTATCTATCTATCTCCTATCTATCTATCTATCTATCTATCTATCTATCTATCTATCTGTCTCTCTCCTATCTATCTATCTATCTGTCTCTCTCCTATCTATCTATCTATCTATCTATCTATCTGTCTCTCTCCTATCTATCTATCTATCTATCTATCTATCTGTCTCTCTCCTATCTATCTATCTCCTATCTATCTATCTATCTATCTATCTATCTATCTGTCTGTCTCTCTCCTATCTATCTATCTATCTATCTATCTATCTGTCTCTCTCTCTCCTATCTATCTATCTCCTATCTATCTATCTGTCTCTCTCTCTCTCCTATCTATCTATCTCCTATCTATCTATCTATCTGTCTCTCTCCTATCTATCTATCTATCTATCTGTCTCTCTCCTATCTATCTATCTATCTATCTATCTGTCTCTCTCCTATCTATCTATCTATCTATCTGTCTCTCTCCTACTCCTATCTATCTATCTATCTATCTATCTGTCTGTCTCTCTCCTATCTATCTATCTATCTATCTATCTATCTGTCTCTCTCTCTCCTAA